>NW_026553393.1:0-10361 GCF_027596085.1 Anoplopoma fimbria | reverse complement strand
TAGGATGTAACAGTGATGAACACATAGAGAAGGCAAAGAAGCTTGTGATGGTTGGAAAATCAAGGAGTCTAAAGTGGTAAAAGTGGAGAGCAGAGGCCCAATGGCGGCAGAGGAGAGATATCCTTTGAAGTGCCTTTGAATGTCAGAATGAAAGACACAAACATTTATTAAATACAAACTCATTTACAGCTGCTGTTTATGGTTGATAATTGCGTTGAGAAACAGACCTGTAGAGGATTAGAGGGAGACTATTTACCCAATGTATCATTTTAAATGTTAGTCGAGGGAAGAATTATCATATAAAGAATAATTCCACAAAACAACAGGAAATAATTTATAACATCTAAAGCTGAAATAAAACTTGTTCATAACAAACGTTGCCTCATGACTTTTCTCTGAGAGAGGAAGTCTGAGTTTCTATAAAGTGAGCAACAAGAACTGCAGCTTCCAGCTTTTGCTTAAGTGAAGACATGCTGCTCAAATGATGGGTCTACAGTCGAGGTGTTCACAGTTTCTCTTTCTTTGTTAATGTTCTCCTTGTTGCTGCAACACAGATGAAAAAAGGAGGCGTGCTGCTGAAGCAGGAGGAGAAGAGACCTCTGACATCACAGACCAGACATCTGATGATCTGTTTAGTTTCCTCTAGTTTTACTGGCTACATGCAAATCACAACACAAGGTCACATGGTAACAGTCAACACTGACTCCTCCCTTAAGCTTTTCCTCAATAATACGTCATCCATAGGTGATTTTCATAAACACACACTCGAGTATGAAGAAGTGACTGAAAGGTGAAACACTTCCTCGTCTCTCTGTTTAATCCTTTGACTGAAGACATTCAAGGTGACGTATTCATATATTCATCTTAATTTACTGTATTTGTTCATGTATTTATCTCGTTTCTTCACTCAGAGTTTATATTTGTATCAATAACTGATGTCTCATGTTTGCAACACGAAAACACGTTTTATCAGTTTTATTCTTTAATAAAGTAACACTCATAATAACATATTTAGAAAAGTAACAGTTAAAATAAGCTTTACTGGTTCTTAGAGGAGAAAGGAGCATCAGTGGAGTTAGTAGAGTCACAAAGTCTATGTTAACAGTGCAAACCTGACTGATGATATGATAAAGTAATACTCTGTGTTTGTCTCATGCAATACAAATATTATAGAGAATATAATGCCAGAATCTGTGAAATATATTAGGATATTATACATTTACATTTCATTTGAGGTTCATGTTACTTATTTCTGAATTGATGACACCACAGAAGAAAGAGGTTGGGTACATTAAATGATTTTATTTTGTTGTCGGATTAGAGAGAGTGTAGATCCTTAGTCCAAACTCCAGATAGGGTGTGGCGGTGATGGACCGTGGCGGTGATGGACCCGAAAGCTGCAGAGAACAAGGAGGAGGAGAACCAGTTTGATGTAACGCCGGTAACTGGAGAAATCACTGAAAGGTGAAGTATTCTCTCGTCTCGCTGTTTAGTCTTTTGACTGGGTGATGTGACTGAAGTCATTCAAGGTGACGTATTCATATATTCATCTTCAGGCTGTCATTATGTGAATCATGTCGTCAAAAAGTGTATTTTACATGTATTTATCTCGTTTCTTCAGTCAGAGTTTATATCAATCAGTTTTATTCTTTAACACTCATAATAAAATATATTTAGAAAAGTAACAGTTAAAATAACCTTTACTGGTTCTTAGAGGAGAAAGGAGCATCAGTGGAGTTAGTAGAGTCACAAAGTCTATGTTAACAGTGCAAACCTGACTGATGATATGATAAAGTAATACTCTGTGTTTGTCTCATGCAATACAAATATTATAGAGAATATAATGCCAGAATCTGTGAAATATATTAGGATATTATACATTTAAATTTCATTTAAGGTTCATGTTACTTATTTCTGAATTGATGACACCACAGAAGAAAAATGTTGTGTGAACCTAGAGTGTGTCTAGTTAATAGAATTTGATCATGAGGGAGGTTTGTGTGTAGCTTCCTCTTTCTTGCTCAGTGAAAACCAGATCTACTCGTTCCTGTTGATGACCACTGTTTATGGTGGAGAGTTTAACTGGTGCTCCAACAACCTGACGAGAGTTCTTATGACTGGCTGACAGTTACATTCCCCAGTGACAGGTGGGGAATGTGTCACACTTACATGTTGCTCAAGGACATTTCCATGTCGATTTGTAAACCTTTCAGGTTCGGTAAACCACCTGGCTTACAGCCTTTTTACATTCCTTTCTGTCAGAGAGTCTGGTGGTTAAATCTTTAGCCCATGGTTGTTTTTCTGAAGACATTCAAGGTAATATATGAATATATTCATGATGAGGTTATCATTACATGCATTTTTACAGTAATTCATTTATAGTTGCATTCTCATTCCATGAGGAAATGTTTATTTTATATCATTAAGCGGTGTCTTGTGTTTGCATCAGTTTTATTCTTCAAAGAAAGGCACTCAAAATAAAATATAAAATATAAAGATATTATAAAATAGTGATTTATTTTCTTGTTGGTCCATCTTGCTGATTTTTGAATCATCAACATAGATAAGTAATGGTAGTGGTTCTATGAGTAGCATCATGAGATATGACTTTATTAATGAAGCTCGGTGTCAGTTCCTGAGCTTTCTCTCATGTTTACATCTACTTCTTTATTTCCAGGTTGACTCTTGCTGAGAGGACTTCTGATTTAAGACCAGAGGACAGTGTCGTCTTGAGATGCAGATCTTTACTAGACTGAAGACGCACAAGGTAAAATAAAGGAGACAGCAGCTCAGTGAAAACCACACCTACTAGATCCTCATGTTCTGTTCAACCTCTGGTGTCATCTGGTGACATAAATAAATTTTTCTCATTTTACCGTAAATGTTTGATGTCTTCATCTAACATCTGAGTTTTAATGTGATGTGTTTCTGACTCAAGCAGAAGATGATCTTCTGGATCCTGCTGCTCTTCATCCTGACCTCCTCTTCCTCTGGTTAGTTAACTTATTTTTACTTTATTTGTAAAGCTCTGAATCATCTCCAAACACTCCACAGAAACATCTAGAGATGGAGTTTAAAGGCTCACATGTTAAAGCCGTCAGTTTGTCTGCTCCTCACTCTCCCTCTGTGTCTCCTCAACAGGATCATTTGTAGTGAATGTGACACAGAGCTCCTATCAGGCAGAGGAGAACCACAACATCACACTGGAATGGACGTTCACCACCAACACTCAACTCTCTCCAAATTACTTTTCTACCCTCTGTCAACTGATAACTGGTGTCAGAGCCTCAGTCCTGTTTCACATACATGAAGGTGTGGAGGTTCCAGAGTCTCAGGATGAACAGTTTGCAGGACGAGTCCAGTGGGACAAAGACGTCCTCAGAGAAGGACGACTCAGACTTCATGTGTCCAGACTCAGGACTGCTGACTCGGGTCTGTACCTGTGTGACGTGCGCACAAGAGATGGGGCGAACTCTAGACAATGTCACCTCAATGTCACTGGTAGGTGGATTCAGAAGAACTTTTTCAACACATTCAATTCAGCAGATTTATTCAGAAAAATAAGAACCTGAGAAAAAAAGTACTTTCTTCTTGCAGTATCTGGGAAATAAAGTTACAACTTCATCTGTTGTTGCTATTTCGTTTTATTCTTAATTAAATGTTTTTTCTTCACATGAATAAAACAGATTTTTTGGTCTCTTTGCAGCAGAGAGGAAACTGCCTGAACCTGAGACACAAACGCAACAAATCCGACAAGAGATCCTTCACAACAGAGAGTCGAGCGGGGAAAGGATCGTCCTCTACTGTGGACTGGGACTGACAGCAGCTGTACTGGTTTTGTTAACACTTGCTTTCTGCATTGTAAAAAAGATTTCTACTCAGCAAAACCAAACAAACAGCATCCAAAACGAGGCTGAGTTATTAAGACTTTAAGTGTTTGCACAATAAGATCCTGATGTGGACTTCAGTCAGTCCACCTCAGTGATGACACATGTGTATATCTGTGGATTAACATCAACATTAAAGTATGAACGAAAATAGAGGAAATTATGATTTAGTGATATGAGAGTCAGTACAATAGTAGTAATGTATCCAACAATCTGAACTAACAACACGACTATAATCATACAATCTATTTAATAATCACAGAGTTCAATAAGGAGCACATTAAAGTGACTAAGTGATTGGAAAAATGAACAATTAGCTGACATCAACAAGTGCAATGCAAAGTGATTTACATAAAAAACAAAGTCTTAACAATTAAAGAATAGTGACATTTAATAATGTATTTTCTGTCCTCCTGCATAGCTCCTGTGCAACATAAGAATACATGTTTATTAATAAAATGGTTGTGAACAGAAATGTCTTCAGCCCTGATGTAAAAGAACAGAGAGCTGATGTAAACCAGTTCTTATTTACAGTCTGTGGTCACAGCTTTGTTCAGGAAATGACAATCAGACAAACTAGTAGCAGGTAACCATAGCAACACTATTAATGCTCCACTGAGCAGATAATGATTAAAAACATCTTTACCTCTAAAAGATGTGAAATATGTGTTCACGTTATTGAGATAATGTTGAGAAGCATATTTACTTTTATGTATATTTATTCTGTGCTTTCTTATTTCTTTACATTTACCTTTTAAACTTTAAGCTTTATGTGATTAATGTTTTTATAATATTGAGAAACCAGCAGTTGCTGGAATATTTGTACTTAAATGTTTACTAAATCAAATATATTTAAATTGACTTTGCCTGACTGATATATCTTAAAATATTGACTTATTATATTGATCTTCTGAATAATTTGTGGAACTGTTACATCTAATGGAAAAGCTGTTTTCAGTTATGATGAACTTTTTGTTTTGATAAATTAGATCAACATTCACTTAATGATTAAACTTAATACAAGTTTATAAAAGTTTATTTTGTCCATTGTACATGCAAAGGTGTATTTTCTGAATAAAAATATATTTGATGTAATACGAGTTTGCTGTGATGAAATTAATAAATTTTTCTATCAATTTTCAAAGACATGGGTTTTATATTTCCAAGCAGTGAGAACATTAGTAATAAAACAATATAAATATACACACACACACACTAAGTATATCTACATATGACACTATTATTAATTTGTTTTTGCCCATTCTGCCTCTTCTCTCCCTCTTTTCAGACACATTCCAGGCTCCTTCATCTCTATTCAGCCTTCTTGTCATCCTCCACCTGTCCACCAGGTGTCCTCAGACCCTCCTCTTCCTGATCACCTGACTTTCACCTCCACCTGCTCACCTGTGTCCTATTTTACAATCACCCATTTAAGTACATGTACCAGAGCCTTTCCCCCAGTTTGTCTGTGTTGCATTGAGTCCATGGACCAGGACCAGGACCAGGACCAGGACCAGGACCAGGACCAGGACCAGGACCTTTATCCGTCTGTAATCTTATGAATATTCACCTCTTCTATAAATCACCCATCTTTTCCTGTCTGTCTTTATTTCGGTCCATTACTATTATATCTGATGGTTCTGGATTAATATCATTTCTGCATTAATGTGTTTGTTGCATTTTAACTCCTTTATGTCCTGTTGATACTTTAATCTACATAAATGCATCATATTCTATGATCTCATCATGTTTGTAGGGTCGCTGTCCTGTGAGAACCTCGTATCTCTAAAAAGAAAAACTGCTTTGTGACGATGCATTTTCCAGCTGATGCAAGAGGCTTTTTAAAGAGTTTATTCATCTGAAGAAGAAGGAGGAGGATTTTCTAAACACATAAAGAAAAACTTCATCCTTCAGTTCATCACAAATATTCAACATCAACACATCTGGAGATACGAGGTTTTACAGGACAGGAAGGGGATGAAAAACTGTCATCTGAGAAGAAACTAAAGCTGTCAGACAAATGTAGTAAAAGTACAACATTTACCTCTGAGATGTAGTTCAGTAAAAAGTTAAATATTAAATCAACAGCATTCAGTGTCTTTTCTTAAGCTGCTGTTTTAAGAATGAAGGCTGAAAAACAAACTCCTTGTGTTTGTGTTTGTGTGTGTTTCTCTGAGGGGTGAAAGTAGATGAAGTGACTGCCGGTACGACACCAACACTCTCCTCACACTCCCAGCTGAAGCTCATACTATTGTAATATAGAACATTGAACATATAAATGTTTGCCATGAGTTCTGGATTAAAGCATCAAACACCGTCCGTTGGGTAGAAACGCTCTGTCATTCATTTACAAGGAGACAGACACAGAGGCAGGTTTGCTCGTGGGTTCTCGGTGCTGAAAGGAAAGTTGCCACTGCCGAGAGCTCAGACGATGGTGCGTTCAGGTGCTCCTCGTTCTTGTTACTCCTGTGTGTTCAAGAGCTTTAACTCGTAAAGTGTAAACAACATGGACACTGCAAAGAAGAGTTGGATTCTACTGCTGAAACAACATGGGAGCTGTTTGTGAGTTGTTGTTCCGACATAAAGGTGAGTTCTATGAATGTTCCCAGTAGGGAAGTCGTTTTTGAGATTATTTTGAAAGCACTTGAATGCAGCACACTATTGTGCAATCAGAAAGTGAAACTACCTGTTATGTGGACATAACGGCCAAATGTTTATGTTATTTGTTGGGTTTATTTATCTGTCATACTGTTTCTGAGTCAGTGTCCCGTCAGTGTCACACAGGAGTTACACTTGAATGGGCTCTTCTTGTGATTTTGTCTCATGGGAGTTGACATTCACCTTTATTTATTCATGACATTGTGAATCATAGTTATTATGAGGACGGGGTTTTCCCCTCTAAAGTAAGAAGGGCTTGATCAAATGTAATTGGCTGAGAGAGAAACAAGGGAGGTGTGTCACATTCTTTAAGCCAATGGAAACTCTCATACAGCGGTGACTGTTTACTGATGTGCAGAAACGAACTCATGGTGCATTTGTGGTAACAAAACCTCGTGTCAGCCTCACATACACAGGATATGTTCATATGTGTCGTTTGCACATTGAAATAAAGTTTTACAGAGTTCATTAAGTTAGCAGGTTGTTCTAACGTGCATACATATTGAAAATGTATAAAAGCATTATTTCAATAAAGTGAACACAAATTATCATATTCAGGATAAATCCACAAAACAACAGATACTAATTTATAGCATCTGTAGTGGAAGTTAAAACTTGTTCATAACAAACGTTGCCTCATGTTCTCTCTGAGAGATGAAGTCTGAGTTTCTATAAAGTGAGCAACAAGAACTGCAGCTTCCAAGAAGTGAAGACATGCTGCACAAATGATGAGGGAGTCCTTCTGTTGGTCACAGCTTGAGTTGTTAATAACAAAGAATAAGTGGATCTACGATTGATGCGTTCAAAGTTTCTCTTTCGTGTCGTAACTCGTAAATATTCTCCTTTTTTCTGAGAAGAATTCAGACACACAAACTGGAGAACTGCAGCTCTTCACACCACTGAAGACGAACAAGGTAATGTGTGAATATCTCATGATGTGTTTACTGTCAAATTCAAGGACATAACGCACAAACTGAACACACTGTGATCTGTGGAGCCTCAAACACTGGCTCTAGTTAGGGACAGATGTTTCAGATGTTTTGGAGTTTTTTGCATGCAAAACCAAAACACAAGATCTCTTGATATGAACCAACGTTGGAACCGCCAACAGACCGTTCCTCCTCCATCGTAAGTTAAAGAACAGACAAGTGGAAAAAACAAAATAACTGAATAAGTCTCTGAAACATGAACTCTCTCTCGTCTCTCTGTTTAATCCTTTGACTGAAGACATTCAAGGTGACGTATTAATATATTTATCTTCACATAGTGTATTTGTTCATGTATTTATCTCGTTTCTTCACTCAGAGTTTATATTTGTATCAATAACTGATGTCTCATGTTTGCAACACGAAAACATGTTTTATCAGTTTTATTCTTTAATAAAGTAACACTCATAATAACATATATTTAGAAAAGTAACAGTTAAAATAACCTTTACTGGTTCTTAGAGGAGAAAGGAGCATCAGTGGAGTTAGTAGAGTCACAAAGTCTATGTTAACAGTGCAAACCTGACTGATGATATGATAAAGTAATACTCTGTGTTTGTCTCATGCAATACAAATATTATAGAGAATATAATGCCAGAATCTGTGAAATATATTAGGATATTATACATTGAAATGTCAGTTTTGTTGGTTCATGTTACTCATTTCTGAATTGTACAGAAGAAAGAGAAGTGTGCAGCTAGAGTAGAAGTATGCAATATCTGAAAAAATAATAAACTCAAACCTTACCAGTTCTATGAACAATCTCATCAGTTCTCGCACTGCTGCTCAGTGAAAACCACATTACTAGATCCTCATGTCCTGTTCATGGTGGAGAGTTTAACCTCTGGTGTCATCTGGTGACATAAAGAGATTTTTTTCATTTTACCGTAAATGTTTGATGTCTTCATCTAACATCTGAGTTTTGATGTGATGTGTTTCTGACTCAAGCAGAAGATGATCTTCTGGATCCTGCTGCTCTTCATCCTGACCTCCTCTTTCTCTGGTTAGTTAACTTATTTTTACTTTATTTGTAAAGCTCTGAATCATCTCTAAACACTCCACAGAAACATCTAGAGATGGAGTTTAAAGGCTCACATGTTAAAGCCGTCAGTTTGTCTGCTCCTCACTCTCCCTCTGTGTCTCCTCAACAGGATCATTTGTAGTGAATGTGACACAGAGCTCCTATCAGGCAGAGGAGAACCACAACATCACACTGGAATGGACGTTCACCACCAACACTCAACTCTCCTCAAATTACTTTTCTACCCTCTGTCATCTGATCACTGATGTCAGAGCCTCAGTCCTGTTTCACATACATGATGGTGTGGAGGTTCCAGAGTCTCAGGATGAACAGTTTGCAGGACGAGTCCAGTGGGACAAAGACGTCCTCAGAGAAGGACGACTCAGACTTCATGTGTCCAGACTCAGGACTGCTGACTCGGGTCTGTACCAGTGTGACGTGCTCACAAGAGATGGGAAGAACTCTAGACAATGTCACCTCAATGTCACTGGTAGGTGGATTCAGAAGAACTTTTTCAACACGTTCAATTCAGCAGGTTTATTCAGAAAAATAATAACCTGAGAAAAAAAAGTACTTTCTTTTTGCAGAATCTGGGAAATGTAGTTACAACTTCATCTGTTGTTGACATTTTGTTTTCTTCTTAATTAAATGTTTTTTCTTCACATGAATGAAACAGATTTCTTTGGTCTCTTTGCAGCAGAGAGGGATCGGCCTGAACCTGAGACACAAAGCGCAACAAATCTGACAAGAGATCCTTCACAACCAGAGAGTCGGAGAGTCGGGGAAGGATCGTCCTCTACTGTGTACTGGGACTGACAGCAGCTGTACTGGTTTTGTTAACACTTGCTTTCTGCATTGTAAAAAAGATTTCTACTCGGCAAAACCAAACAAACAGCATCCAAAACGAGGCTGAGTTATTAAGACTTTAAGTGTTTGCACATTAAGATCCTGATGTGGACTTCAGTCAGTCCACCTCAGTGTGTATGACACATGTGTATATCTGTGGATCAACATCAACATTAAAGTATGAACGCAAATAGAGGAAATTATGATTTAGTGATATGAGAGTCAGTACAATAGTAGTAATGTATTCAACCTGATGTAAAAGAACAGAGAGCTGATGTAAACCAGTTCTTATTTACAGTCTGTGGTCACAGCTTTGTTCAGGAAATGACAATCAGACAAACGTAGTAGCAGGTAACCATAGCAACACTATTAATGCTCCACTGAGCAGATAATGATTAAAAACATCTTTACCTCTAAAAGATGTGAAATATGTGTTCACGTTATTGAGATAATGTTGAGAAGCATATTTACTTAATGTATATTATTCTGTGCTTTTCTTATTTCTTTACATTTACCTTTTGCACTTTAAGCTTTATGTGATGAATGTTTTTATAATATTGAGAAACCAGCAGTTGCTGGAATATTTGTACTTAAATGTTTACTAAATCAAATATATTTAAATTGACTTTCCTGACTGATATATCTTAAAATATTGACTTATTATATTGATATATTGAATAATTTGTGGAACTGTTACATCTAATGGAAAAGCTGTTTTAAGTTATGATAAACTTTTTGTTTTGATAAATTAGATCAACATTCACTTAATGATTAAACTTAATACAAGTTTATAAAAGTAGAGTATTTTGTACATTGTACATGCAAAGGTGTATTTTCTGAATACAAATATATTTGATGTAATACATCGTTTGCTGTGATGAAATAAATAAATACAATTTTCAAAGACATGAGTTTTATATTTCCAAGCAGTGAGAACATTAGTAATAAAACAATATAAATATA
>NW_026553392.1:0-1676 GCF_027596085.1 Anoplopoma fimbria | reverse complement strand
AAGTGGGTAAAGAGTGGTGCCATCAGCCTGTCTCTCCATGCTGCTCCATCCGCGAGAAAATGACCGCGACCGCCGGCTGAAAACGTCCGTAAAAGAGTGCATGAAGTGGGGAAACAGTGGTGCCATCAGCCTGTCTCTCCATGCTGCTCCATCCGCGAGAAAATGACCGCGACCGCCGGCTGAAAACGTCCGTAAAAGAGAGAGCATGGAGTGGGGAAACAGTGGTGCAGTCAGCCTGTCTCTCCATGCTGCTCCATCCGCGAGAAAATGACCGCGACCGCCGGCTGAAAACGTCCGTAAAAGAGAGAGCATGGAGTGGGGAAACAAAGTGGGTAAAGAGTGGTGCCATCAGCCTGTCTCTCCATGCTGCTCCATCCGCGAGAAAATGACCGCGACCGCCGGCTGAAAACGTCCGTAAAAGAGTGCATGAAGTGGGGAAACAGTGGTGCCATCAGCCTGTCTCTCCATGCTGCTCCATCCGCGAGAAAATGACCGCGACCGCCGGCTGAAAACGTCCGTAAAAGAGTGCATGAAGTGGGGAAACAGTGGTGCCATCAGCCTGTCTCTCCATGCTGCTCCATCCGCGAGAAAATGACCGCGACCGCCGGCTGAAAACGTCCGTAAAAGAGAGAGCATGGAGTGGGGAAACAGTGGTGCCATCAGCCTGTCTCTCCATGCTGCTCCATCCGCGAGAAAATGACGGCGACCGCCGGCTGAAAACGTCCGTAAAAGAGAGAGCATGGAGTGGGGAAACAGTGGTGCCATCAGCCTGCCTCTCCATGCTGCTCCATCCGCGAGAAAATGACCGCGACCGCCGGCTGAAAACGTCCGTAAAAGAGAGAGCATGGAGTGGGGAAACAGTGGTGCAGTCAGCCTGTCTCTCCATGCTGCTCCATCCGCGAGAAAATGACCGCGACCGCCGGCTGAAAACGTCCGTAAAAGAGAGAGCATGGAGTGGGGAAACAGTGGTGCCATCAGCCTGCCTCTCCATGCTGCTCCATCCGCGAGAAAATGACCCCGACCGCCGGCTGAAAACGTCCGTAAAAGAGTGCATGAAGTGGGGAAACAGTGGTGCCATCAGCCTGTCTCTCCATGCTGCTCCATCCGCGAGAAAATGACCGCGACCGCCGGCTGAAAACGTCCGTAAAAGAGAGAGCATGGAGTGGGGAAACAGTGGTGCCATCAGCCTGCCTCTCCATGCTGCTCCATCCGCGAGAAAATGACCCCGACCGCCGGCTGAAAACGTCCGTAAAAGAGTGCATGAAGTGGGGAAACAGTGGTGCCATCAGCCTGTCTCTCCATGCTGCTCCATCCGCGAGAAAATGACCGCGACCGCCGGCTGAAAACGTCCGTAAAAGAGTGCATGAAGTGGGTAAAGAGTGGTGCCATCAGCCTGTCTCTCCATGCTGCTCCATCCGCGAGAAAATGACCGCGACCGCCGGCTGAAAACGTCCGTAAAAGAGTGCATGAAGTGGGGAAACAGTGGTGCCATCAGCCTGTCTCTCCATGCTGCTCCATCCGCGAGAAAATGACCGCGACCGCCGGCTGAAAACGTCCGTAAAAGAGAGCATGGAGTGTGTAAACAGTGGTGCCATCAGCCTGCCTCTCCATGCTGCTCCATCCGCGAGAAAATGACCGCGACCGCCGGCTGAAAACGTCCGTAAAAGTGTGCATGA
>NW_026553391.1:0-364 GCF_027596085.1 Anoplopoma fimbria | reverse complement strand
AGAGACATGCTGATGGCACCACTGTTTCCCCACTCCATGCTCTCTTTTACGGACGTTTTCAGCCGGCGGTCGCGGTCATTTTCTCGCGGATGGAGCAGCATGGAGAGGCAGGCTGATGGCACCACTGTTTCCCCACTCCATGCTCTCTCTTTTACGGACGTTTTCAGCCGGCGGTCGCGGTCATTTTCTCGCGGATGGAGCAGCATGGAGAGACAGGCTGATGGCACCACTGTTTCCCCACTTCATGCACTCTTTTACGGACGTTTTCAGCCGGCGGTCGTGGTCATTTTCTCGCGGATGGAGCAGCATGGAGAGACAGGCTGATGGCACCACTGTTTACCCACTTAATGCACTCTTTTACGGA
>NW_026553390.1:0-11497 GCF_027596085.1 Anoplopoma fimbria | reverse complement strand
GCTGTTTGAATAGAAGTGAACTGACTTGAAAAATAGCACAATAATCCTGAGTTATTTTGTTTATTTCTTTCTCTCCAGGTACAGGAAGCTGTCATAAATACTCACCTCTGAATCTGACACACTGTGACACACTGTGTGTGTGTGATTATGTGTGATTGTGTCAGAATAAACTTGTGTGTGTGTGTGTGTATTCATGTTGATGAAAGAACATGTCTTTCGTACTAATTAGCTGATGTTAGCATGCTAACACACTAAACCAAATGGTGAACATTTTACAAGAGTTTGTTAGCATTCTGATGCTAGCATGGCAGTCAGTGTTTGTTTGTTTGTTTGTTTGTTTGTTTGTTTGTTTGTTTGTTTGTTTGTTTGTTTGTGCATTTAGACTCAGACACAGTTTATCAATGAAAACATCCAAACTTTTAATCAATATTTTGCAATCTTTATTTCTGATTCTGTCATTTGGGGGGAAATTCAGGAATTTCCTAATCTGATGTAGACTTCTTTGGGTTTAGTTTGTTGTTGTTGTTTGTCGGTGAAGCTGCTGTTACACACGAGGAATCATAAAAATATCATATTTAAATGGTTGATTTACTGAATTATTCTTTATGTATATATTTATTCAATTTCTGTAATTTATCATTTATTGTATTCTGAATCTTCTTGATTGTAAAATGATCCTATTAGTATGATTTATCACTAATTAGAGCTTTGGTAGTAATCAACAGGCAAAGTTCTGCAACACATGTATTACAATATAATTAAATGCATTACATTCTAAGTCTCTAAAAAAACATGTTCCAAACCTTTTTTGTGACATAATGCCAGTGTGTGACTTTTTTTTTCTGGAGTCCAGACACGGGCTGGTGAGGTTGTAGTGAGTCGTTGCAGCCGATGATGAATGAGGAGCATGACTGTGATGCCGACTGGAGGTGAGTGGGATGGAGGAGGGTCGCATCTGAAACGTGCTGAAATGACAACTGACAGCAGCAGAGAGAACATTTTTAAAGTTTGACAGCAACGATGTGTTAGGCTTAAGGACTCTGGTTGGTTAACTTTAAGTGAAACCCACAACCAGCTGATAGAGTAGTCACGTGGAGAGCGTGACTGGGATTATGAATGACAAGGAGCGTAAAGATAGTATTCCTGACTGAATTTACGCTAAGCTTAATTTCAATCAGGAGAGACTTTCAATCAGGAGAGAAAATGAATATTGCAAAGTCTTTGGCGATTGGACTCCATGGTGAAACTGTCTAACAGAGAGGCAGTGATGCTGAGGTCAGACAGGTACAATCACCCACAAAAGAGAATTATTTTATATAAATATATAAAATAAATAACTTACCAACTGCTGCAGAGAACTCCAAAGCAGAAACAGAAGATTAGTCATGAAAGAAAGTTTATGGATAAATTTGCTAGAATGAGCTTGTATAAATTGAAGTTAGGCCAGAGAGTTAAGAGGGGTCATGTAAACGATAGCAAAGGATACGATAGGGTCTAGATAGACCTCATACATGGATGGGGGGGGGGGGGTGTCTAGATAGACCACAGTAAAGTCTGATGGGATCTTGACAGATCACGGAATTGATAGCGGGGGTCTTGACAGACTGCAGGAAAGGATAGGTGAGGGTCATGTTAGACCACAGAGCAGAACAGTTGTGGTTCAAGGTAGAACGCAGCACAGGATAGTTGGGGTCAAGTGAGAGGACAGGATAGGGGGTAGAGTTAGATCAGAGAGAGATCAGATAGTCCCCCAAATTGGATAAAGGAGATATTTGATCGTGCTGAAATGACAACTGACAGCAGCAGAGAGGAGAACATTTTTAAAGTTGGACAGCAACGTGTGCAATGTGATTGGCTTAAGGAAACCGTGGCAGACTCTGGTTGGTTAACTTTAAGTGAAACCCACAATCAGCTGATATAGTCACGTGGAGAGAGTGACTGGGATTATGAATGAAAAGGAGTGTAAAGATAGTATTCCTGACTGAATTTACGCTAAGCTTCATATCTTCATGTCCTCATGTCCTCATGTCTTCATATCTCCATGTCTTCATGTGCTCATGTCCTCATGTTCTCATGTCCTCATGTCCTCATATCGTCATGTCTTCAAATCTTCATGTCTTCATGTCTCCATGTCTTAATGTCCTCATGTCCTCATATCGTCATGTCTTCATATCTTCATGTCTCCATGTCTTAATGTCCTCATGTCTTTCTGTCCTCATGTCTTCATGCCCTCATGTCCTCATGTCTTCATGCCCTCATGTCTTCATATCTTCATATCTTCATGTCCTCATGTCTTCATGTCTTCATGTCCTCATGTCCAATAACATGTTTACATGCGTTAATAACTCCTTTTAGGGGTGGACTTCAGGTTTTACACTCCACGGACCTTTTACATGTACAAAATATATAACACACTAAAGGAGAGGGAAAAAGTGGAAAAGCATAATAGGGCCACTTTAAACAAAATAATGTTTTTTTCTGATTGTCGTCTATCTTTTGTAAATGAGAGATCTCCCATTTTCTTCTGCAGGCAGTTTTCATATAACTTCTCCTCTACGAGTCAAGGACAGAAGATCTACAGAGCAGCTCCGGCCTCAGACAGCAGCAGCTCCAAAGCTTACGTCTAGACCGACCAACAGTCTGATTCCAGATCAGCTTGTCGGGTTAAAAGACTCCTCTGCACTTTTTTTTTTTAAACTAAAGGAGTTTTATTGTCAATGGAACATGCTTTAATTAACGCCTACATCTTTTTTTATCAGGTCAGAGTTCCAAAACCTTTCCAAACTGACTTGGTCGTTTTATTTTGAAAATGCCGTAAATAAATGTTTCCTGAATCTGTGTGAGTGTTTTTATCTCTGGTTCTTCAGCTGTTATTTGGTCATGAGATCTGATGCTGTTTTTTCCGTGTAAACAAAGGTAAGCAGAAACCTATTTCAGTAAATTCTGCATATTGTCGATAGTAAAACCAAATTTGATCAGAAGTACTGAGTGTGAGTATGAATCGTTCATAAATTGATAAAAATCGATTGGAAGGAAAATACATTGTAAAGGATAACAGGACTGTCGTGTTAGCAGTGGTGAGGAAGAAGGTTGAACAGAGAGATATAAGGAAGTGACAGACAAGGATAGAAGGAGAGCCACCTAGTGGAAGTTATGTGGAACAGTTGACAAAAGATCTAGAGGAAAGAGTTGGAAGATTGTGGGGAAAAGGACAGTGGAAGACAGATAAAAAGGTATGGGAGGATGTGAAAAGAAGATGGACGGATAGAGGCAACAGGTTACCGGAAGTCCCGACGATGACAAAAATACAGAAAATGAGGGAAGAGTTGGAAACCCGACGGGAAGAAGCAGAGAAAGCAGAAAAAGATGATAAAGGATGCCACCTTTTTTTTTTTACGAGCAAATTGAAAAAGGCCCGTAGAATGAAGCAAGAGGAAGAAAGGGTGGGAGATCTGGCAGCGACAATGTGCATGGCGACACGTGTGGACCTCCAAATGCCTGAGAAAAGGGGTTGGAATGCACTAATGGCTCCCGTGCGAAAGAGCGGAGAAGACAAAGGAGAAGAAAAAGAAAAAGAAAAACCAACAACCCTCTACCCGCCCCTCCCCGAGGAACCAGTGCAGTCGCCTCCCCCATATTCCCCATCAACGGCCAGCGCCCCCAGCGGTGACGGAGCAGCACTACAAGCACCACTGTTGGCAGTACGAAGTGGCTGCTTGACAGGCAAAGGGCAACTACAGCTGGAACTGGAGCCTGGCAGCGCCATATTAGTGGACGAATTGCCTGTCTCACTCCTGCCAAACAGCTCCTTGGGCCTAGGTGTACTCACAGAGCAGGTAGAGGCGTTGACGGAAAAAGTACACCTAATGGAAAGAGAGAGAAACAGAGGGACAGGACCGGCAGATGGTACACCCCAGCCTCCAACTCGTGACTCCTCAAGAGAATCGAGTAGCGGAGGGGACGGGCAGCCTTGTCGCCAGCAATCGGGAGCTGAAAGAGGGGGGTGGAAAAAGGGGTTGTCTTGGTCAATACCTTGGTCAGCACCACCCCACCACCACCCACAGCCACTCCCTCCCTTCAGCCCACACCAACAGATGAAACAAGACACTCCAAAAGAAGAATGGGAGCGGAACCACTTCTATAACCCGCACAGTGACTCAGAGTCCAACGAAGGACGTACTATACCTACGTACGCTCTCACGCCACAGGAGAGGAAGCAACGAAGAATAGATCAACAGTGCACCACCCTCCTGGATGAAATCGACACCTTGATGCGTGAACTCGGGCTACAGCTACATTCGGAGGATGATGAGGATGAGGAAGAAGGGGAGTCACAGGAGAGCTCATCCATCCAGAACATCCTGGTCACTATCGAGTGGAAGGACTTCTGAAGGGAACAGTCGTAAGAAAACCACCACCACGCCGCTCATCCCGAATTGCTCAGCAGAAGAGGGGAATGGACCAAGAGCTGACCGCGCACCACGCCGGCGCCTACCCTCTCCGCCCAGCCACAGGGGGTCGACCAGGACTGCAGTTCATACCATTTAGCTTTGCTGACCTCACTAGTCTGGTGCAGGCTCTGCCCTCCCTCCACTCAGGAGCAGACCCCTATGGGATCATATCCGGTACCATCAGCCTGTTTCCAAGACATCAGTATAGATTATACAGACATGGGAGCAGATAATGTAGTACAAGGAAAGAGATACATGTTGGTAATGGTAGACAGATTTTCAAGGTGGGTAGAAGCAATCCCCACCAAAAAAGAAGATGCACAGTCAGTTGTGAAATGGTTGCAGACAGAGTTGATCCCGCGCTACGGGTTACCACGATGCATTAGATCCGACAACGGAACACATTTCAATAACAAAATGCTGGAAAAAGTAGAGCTAAGCCTGGGAATCAGCCACAAGTTTGGCTCAGTGTACCATCCACAATCACAGGGTCTGGTCGAAAGAGCTAATCAAACATTGAAGGCTAAAATAGCCAAGACATGTGCAGGTACCAAGTTAACATGGGTAGAGGCCCTCCCACTGGCATTGATGGCAATGAGATCATCGCCAGGGGGAGGAACACACCTCTCCCCACACGAAATTTTGACTGGTAGAGTTATGCCAGGTCCACCCAGAGATGGAGGTCATATGCCACCTCTGGATGTGTGTCAGATTGAGATGTCTGACTATTTGCATGCACTAACATCTCTCACCACAGCTCTCTCTAACCAGGTTGTTCGAGCCCAGGCGATCGTCCCGGCGGAAGGAGAGCCATCAAAGGTAAAAGTAGGAGACTGGGTCAGGGTCAAAGTTCACAAACGAAAGTGGACTGACCCCAGGTGGACTGGACCGTACGAAGTGAAGGAAGTTACGTCACACTCGGTCCAGGTCAAAGGTAAATCAGGCGCTCCTTGGCACCACCTGACACATTGTGCCCCAGCTCCGACACCTGACAGGACACTGACAGAGGTCCGAACAAATTTGAGAAATGCAGCGACAGCTGAGGAGGTGCCTGGGGGACCCTGACGAGCCCCCAGGGAGGCGGAGACCGTTCACCTGGAAAGGGGTGGGTTGTGGGACCAAAACAATGTGTGCAGCATGGGCTTACTCTTATGGGGATTAGAAAGGGGATACCAAACAGAGCCCGCTCATTCAAACCCCTCGTTAAACAATTCTACTAAATCAGAATTTAGCAATTTAACTTCACAACCGCACAACCAAACACAGCGCCACCGTAGCAGGCGATCAACCAGCTCTCCAAATCACGGAAAGGCTTGCGGGGCCAAAACAGTGCTAGATTACACCCGAGGCTCCACTACCTCATTCACATTCGACTTATGTGATGTAATAGACTGCGGCAAGTACCCAAGTAGTTGGAGGGGATATGACGTTTACCTGTGTTACTCTAACGAGGCCATGAAATCTTGTGAGAACACTGGCCTCAGCAAAGGCCAATGGTGTCCTGGGTGGGGTGCTGTAGTCACATATACAGGTCGCTGGATTCCAAATGGCCACGTAGCCACCAAGGAGGGGGTAGCTGATTATGGAACTAGCGTCTGGTCTAAGATTCACCTGCAACGTGATTTTAGCTCTTCACAGAATCCCATAACCCTGTCAGTCGACAAATTGAACTGTACAAAGGACAAAATAGTTGTTGTGGTCGGGGTAGATGTCACGGGCATAGACCCATTGGCCACAATTCAATTGAACTTTCACGACCCACCGGCCTCCGCTAGCACTACCACCGACCCTCCTACTCCATCAGAGGAGGAGGAAACAAATGAGATAGCTGTTTTAACCCAAGACTACACCAAACTCACACCCCTAGAAGTGATAAAGATGTCAACAGGATTTGGAACAGATAACGTATGGCTAAAATGGGTAGCAGCTCAAGTGCAGGACAACAAAATGGGATCCAATTGCCTAGCGTGTGCCAGAGCCAGACCTAGGCTTTATACTGAACCCGCCCCTCTGTATCCGACTGCGGACCCCGCGGGCTATGCCTGCATGATGGGTCTGACACATGAAGCAACTCCCACTAATTGTACAACTCTAGCCTCTGTCTTTCCCCCAGTCAACAATCATACAAAAGGGGGAAGCTCATTTTTTCCACAGAAAGGCTCACCGGGTAGGTATATTTTATAATTTCACCTCTAGCAGCGCTAAGGTTAACGTAGGTGCAATAGACCAATCATGGTGTAACGAAACACGTAATGGTTCAGAGATTGGCTCATGGGCCAGGGGGAGGGCTATACTATTACTGTGGGGATCAGAGACTAGTTGTACGCATACAGGCTGAGACAACAGGCTTATGTGCGATGGTCAGGTTATCAGTGCCACTAACATTAATAGGAAATAAATTAGTGGAGTCAGAAACAACTTCCAACTCCCTCGTAAGACGTAGGCGAAGGCACATCTTAGCTAAGCGCAGTACAGACCCCTTTGATGTTACGTCCGGAAGCACAACATACATAGATGCGATTGGCGTCCCCGCGGAGTCCCAAATGAGTTCAAATTAGTAGATCAGGTAGCTGCAGTATTTGAGAATCTGCCATTAATATCGGCCCTCTTCCCCGTCACTCCAAGCAAAAATGTAGACAGAATAAATTATGTCCACTATAATGTCCTGCGTCTTGCCAACATGACTAGAGATGGGATTGCTGGGATAGCAGAGCAATTGGCCCCAACATCTCTGATGACAGTGCAAAATAGGATGGCCCTAGACATGCTCCTAGCAGAAAAAGGGGGTGTTTGTGCAATGTTTGGAGACATGTGCTGCACTATCATTCCCAATAATAATAATAATAATAATAATCAATCCTTTATTAGTCCCACAATGGGGAAATTATTTCTCTGCATTTAACCCATCCCGGAGGAGCAGTGGGCTGCAATGAAGCGCCCGGGGAGCAACTTGGGGTTAGGTGTCTTGCTCAAGGACACCTCGGCATGTTGCCGGTAGAGGGGTTTGAACCACCAACCTTGTGGTTACGGGACAAGCGCTCTACCTCATGTGCCACAGCCGCCAACAACACTACCCCTGATGGGTCAGTCACTCAACACCTCTAAAGTGAAACAAAGAGACAACTCCCTCTCAAACTATGACAACATTACAACATGTTCGGTGACTTTTAGTTCTGTTGAAGAGGAATGTGTTGTGAAGGAGCAGAGTGGGTAGGGCTCGGGTTTAAGTTTCATTTACTCAACACAAACCCAGAACACAACCAAGTGAGAACTCATCAGCCTCAACACGCAGCAGAAACACTAGAAAACCTTTCCTCAGATCCTCAGAGCTGAACATTTCTGGACTGAAGCCATGATTGAGAAGGGTCTGTTTGGGTTCTGGTTCTCCCTGCTGGCAGTGGGTTTCCTGGTTCGGCCCGGTCTGGCTTATGACCATGATCCAGCGCAGTGCCTCGTCTCCGGGATCTACAATCTGATCCGGCTGCCAGAGATAAAGGATGAGACAAGAAGCCGGCTGGATTGCGTAGCAGAACCAGGCTGCCACATGGCCGTGGTGTCCACTATGGTGAACGGCTCAGCTCAGTGTCTGCTGGTCAACTGTATGAACCAGGGCCCACATTCACACCCCCGAGATCCCAGCCAAAAGATCACCGTTTACCCCAAGAGCAGGGACGAAGGTGAGATGGATTCAGAGTGTTCACAGGATTCTGTTTACGGGCTTTTGATGCAAATATGGGTTGTTTGTTAATGTGATGCTTGAATTCTGTTCTTGACTGTTGGAGAGACAACTCAGGATCAGAAGTCTTGATAACATCTAACTGCAATGTTTCTGAATGCGATAAAAACTGCTGTTAAACGTCTCTACAGAACAAAGGAAGTGGCTTAAATAATGAATATTACGTTATTATGTAAACGTAAGATAAGACATGACTGGTTGTTTCATGTATTAATGGGAGGAAGGTTTCAGGTTGGCATGGAACCAGGTGGATGGAGACGCACTGAAGACACTAAAAATAGCGACAGACGTAAAAACCATATGAGGTCACCGTCACCTCCCCTGACATTAATACATGAAACTAAAACGAAAGTCATAATTGCATCATGTTCTCAGAGTGGTTTTCCAGTATTTGATCTCTTTTAATCACCTCTTCTTCTTCTGCACTGGTTTAACTAAAAGTTTGATATAGCATTGGACCAGAAGGGACATGAAGGGGGAAAAGAATCAACGATAAAAATAACAAAAAGTACTTTTCTTTTGCAAATGATCCCTAAATTTGCTCATGTTAAAAAAAAAGGAAAAAGAACAAAGAAAGGTCAATGCACATCCGGGTCAGTTCAGCAACCTGGAAACATCCACGACGCTGGAGTGCACACATGTGGGAGAGGTTCATAGATTTTATTTTGAGATTGGCCTCAAATGTAAAGCTAAGACAACGGGGTGAGCTAGCTAATGCGTCTGATTTGTGATTTGATAAACAGTAAATTCACAAAAATGCAATACCCTACATTACTGTTCTAAAAGCTACTCTAGCTAGATAGCAAAGGTTTTGCTGAACAACATTATTTTTCTTCCGTTTACCTTTGATATTTTAGCCCCTCTATGTCCCGTCCAGGGCTCTGCAGACGTGACTATTGTAAAGAATATAAGTACCATGAGAGAACATAAAGACTGAGAGGTTAGCAACAGTAACTAAGGAGGACTGGGCCATGCCCCAAAAAAGGATTGATTAATGAAAACAAGCGATGCGAGACTATTCTGGTTGTGCCGTCTCTTCTTCTCCCTCCAGTCCTCCGATGTCATAACTTTCAGAATATGACTTCATACAGCAGCTGCCAGATTGGGATTCCCAGATTCTTCTACAACAGCAGCAGTTTCAGGTGTGAGCGCTTCTTCAGCGGCTGTGGGTCCAACCAGAACACATTCTATACCCAGGAGGGCTGTGAAGCTCTCTGCAATGAAAAGTGTAAGAGACCTCTTTAATACACAGATTGTGGGCGTTTCAAGGACACCAAAGACCTTCCTGTCTGCTAAATATCTTAAATATACTCCCTCCATCTTTGTCCCTTCAGATCTGTGTTATCGGCCCGTGAAGCATGGACAAAGACCTCCAATGCGCTTCAGTTACGACCCACCTGCCACAGAAGAAAGCCCCAAGCACAACTTCTTCTTCTACAATGTGTCGAGTTGGAGGTGTGAAGGATTCTACTTCAAAGGCAGTGCGTCTAATGGGAACATATTCACCACTGTGAAGGAGTGTGAAAGCCTCTGTGGAGATGTTAAAGGTAACAGACCTCTGTAAAGATGATTTTAACCATTAAATATTGTTTTGTAAACATAGTGAAAATAATGTGAAATTACCCAGAGCCCAAAGTGACAGCTTCACTTGTGTTATTTAGCCCAGACCTCAACATTATTACTAATACGTTAACGTTATAACCTTTATTACTATTACATACTGATACATTATCTTTATTATGAATATATTATCATGTATAACATTATTACTGATACATTAACAATATTAACATTATATTATCACATATACATTATCATTATTAACATTGTTACTAAACATTAACATTATAAACATAATTTCTGGTACATTTACATAAACATTGTTAATAAACATCATTAATATTAACATTACATCTGGAACCAGCAAAAAGTTAGATTTACATTTACATTTTGTGTCAATCGACTTATTGATTAAACACTGGCTTCAGTTTCTTTGTATAAACAAATAATAATTTGTAAAGTTACTACATTTGTCAGATAAATGTATCGGAGAAGGAGTGGAAAGTAGCATAAAAGAAAAGTACAAGTACCTCAGATTTGTACCTAAGCACTGTACTTTTTAATCAAGTAAATGTACTCAGTAACTTGCGACCACTGGCCCCCAGTCTCACCAACAATTTAATTATTTTTTCTGTCGTCTTTCTGCAGAAACCGTTCGTGGCCCGAGCACAGGTAACTTCACATTATCTTATTCATTATTGTTACAGTACCTTTACATTTTACTTCCATCTTTATGTTATGTGTAATTCACATTTCAATATTTCTGATTTGAATCCAGCTACTACAACCACTCAACCTGCTGTGGATTCAGGTGATGCTACATCTGTGTTTCCTTCATTATATATTTGTATAACTGTCTCATCGTCTTTACAGCAATGATAAACATTGAAGACATGTTATTATGTTTACTTTATATCATATTTACTTGTATTTGTATCAAATTCATTCTATGCTGTTACCACAATACCTGCAGACAGTGAATCAGCAGAGGGACATAAAGGACATAATTAAAAACTTTACTCAGAAATGTTATTTATTTTATTAACATTTAAGATTTGTTTCCAGTCAGATATTAATGACTTTATAGTGTCTTAGCTGTTGTAGACATAACTGTTACATTTTAAATATAACTAAATTCTAACCCTGTTCTGAATGTATTTGCTTTTTTAAATGATACATGTGTTTTTAAATGCAATTATTTAATCATGAAAAAGAACAGAATATTGATATGAGTAGCTCCTAGTAGTAAGGAAATCATAAAGATACCTATCCCTACCTGAAGGCCACCGTAGTTCTCCGACTCCCTTGGAAAGAGAGGGGTGAGCTGAGGGGTATTTAGTTGGTTGCAATCTGCAACTTCCCCACTAGATGTCACTAAATCTTACACAATGCTCCTCTGAAACAAGCAGCCCGCTTTCACCAGTTATGGTGGTTTTAAATGACACGACAATTTGTAAGTCATTTTGCATGCAATAAGAACGCCTTTCTAACTATTGCTTGTCATTTGATAACACAATCTTTGTTTTCTGAATTATCTTTACTTGTATAACTGTCTCATTGTATATATTAATTATTAATATTATTTTATTATTATCTGATAAATAATTCACAATATTTCTGATTCAAATCCAGTTACTACAACCAGTCCACCTGCTGTGATTCCAGGTGATGCATACTTGTGATTTTCTGCATTATTCTTTACTTGTATAAGGCTACTTGTCTCAGGTTAGTATGTTTACTTTGCATCATA
>NW_026553389.1:0-2500 GCF_027596085.1 Anoplopoma fimbria | reverse complement strand
TCTTGTTATAGTAGTAGTAGTAGTATTCTTGTAGTAGTAGTAGAAGTACTCTTGTTGTAGTAGTAGTACTTTTGTAGTTTTGTAGTAGTAGTAGTAGTACTCTTGTAGTAGTAGTAGTAGTAGTAGTAGTAGTAGTAGTAGTAGTACTCTTGTTAGTAGTAGTACTCCTGTAGTAGTAGTAGTAGTACTCTTGTAGTAGTAGTACTCTTGTAGTAGTAGTAGTACTTGTAGTAGTTGTAGTAGTAGAAGTACTCTTGTAGTAGTAGTACTCTTGTAGTAGTAGTAGTAGTACTCTTGTAGTAGTAGTACTCTTGTAGTAGTAGTAGTACTAGTAGTAGTAGTAGTAGTAGTACTCTTGTAGTAGTAGTAGTAGTAGTAGTAGTAGTAAGTACTCTTGTAGTAGTAGTACTCTGTAGTAGTAGTAGTAGTAGTACTCTTGTAGTAGTAGTAGTAGTAGTTTGTAGTCTTGTAGTAGTAGTAGTAGTAGTACTCTTGTAGTAGTAGTAGTAGTAGTAGTAGTAGTAGTCTCTTGTAGTAGTAGTAGTAGTAGTAGTAGTAGTAGTAGTAGTAGTAGTAGTAGTAGTAGTAGTACTCTAGTCTTGTAGTAGTACTCTTGTTGTAGTAGTAGTACTCTTTGTAGTAGTAGTAGTAGTACTAGTAGTAGTAGTAGTACTCTTGTAGTAGTAGTAGTACTCTTGTAGTAGTAGTAGTAGTACTCTTGTAGTAGTAGTAGTACTCTAGTAGTAGTAGTAGTAGTAGTAGTAGTAGTAGTAGTAGTACTCTAGTAGTAGTAGTAGTAGTAGTAGTAGTAGTACTGTAGTAGTAGTAGTAGTAGTAGTAGTAGTAGTCTTGTAGTAGTAGTAGTCTTGTAGTAGTAGTAGTAGTAGTACTCTTGTAGTAGTAGTAGTAGTAGTACTCTTGTAGTAGTAGTAGTAGTAGTACTCTTGTAGTAGTAGTAGTAGTAGTAGTAGTACTCTTGTAGTAGTAGTAGTAGTAGTAGTAGTACTCTTAGTAGTAGTAGTAGTAGTAGTAGTAGTAGTACTCTTAGTAGTAGTACTCTTGTAGTAGTAGTAGTAGTACTCTAGTAGTAGTAGTAGTAGTAGTCTAGTAGTACTCTAGTAGTAGTAGTAGTAGTAGTAGTAGTACTCTAGTAGTAGTACTCTAGTAGTAGTACTCTAGTAGTAGTACTCTAGTAGTAGTAGTAGTACTCTTGTAGTAGTAGTAGTAGTACTCTTGTAGTAGTAGTAGTAGTAGTAGTAGTACTCTTGTTGTAGTAGTAGTAGTAGTAGTAGTAGTACTCTTGTAGTAGTAGTAGTAGTAGTACTCTTGTAGTAGTAGTAGTAGTAGTAGTACTCTTGTAGTAGTAGTAGTAGTACTCTTGTAGTAGTTGTAGTAGTAGTAGTACTCTTGTAGTAGTAGTAGTAGTTCTTTTGTAGTAGTAGTTGTAGTAGTACTCTTGTAGTAGTAGTAGTAGTAGTAGTAGTAGTCTTGTAGTAGTAGTAGTAGTCTTGTAGTAGTAGTAGTAGTAGTAGTAGTAGTAGTACTTTTGTAGTAGTAGTAGTTGTAGTAGTAGTAGTAGTTCTCTTGTAGTAGTAGTTGTAGTAGTACTCTTGTTATAGTAGTAGTAGTAGTAGTAGTAGTAGTAGTACTCTTGTAGTAGTAGTAGTACTCCTGTAGGAGTAGTAGTAGTAGTAGTAGTACTCTTGCAGTAGTAGTACTTGTACTCTTGTGGTAGTAGTACTCCTGTAGGAGTAGTAGTAGTAGTAGTAGTACTCTTGTAGTAGTAGTACTCTTGTAGTAGTAGTTCTCTTGTAGTAGTAGTAGTAGTACTCTTATAATAGTTGTAGTAGTACTCTTGTTATAGTAGTAGTAGTAGTAGTATTCTTGTAGTAGTAGTAGAAGTACTCTTGTTGTAGTAGTAGTACTTTTGTAGTAGTAGTAGTAGTAGTAGTAGTAGTAGTAGTAGTAGTAGTAGTAGTAGTAGTAGTAGTACTCTTGTAGTAGTAGTAGTACTCCTGTAGGAGTAGTAGTAGTAGTAGTACTCTTGCAGTAGTAGTAGTAGTAGTAGTAGTACTCTTGTAGTAGTTGTAATAGTAGAAGTACTCTTGTAGTAGTAGTACTCTTGTAGTAGCTAGTAGTAGTACTCTTGTAATAGTAGTAGTAGTACTACTCCTGTAGGAGGAGTAGTAGTAGTAGTGGTACTCTTGTGGGAGTAGTAGTTGTGGTAGTAGTAGTAGTTGTAGTAGTAGTACTCTTGCAGTAGTAGTAGTAGTACTACTGTACTCTTGTAGTAGTAGTTGTAGTAGTAGTAGTAGTAGTAGTAGTACTCTTGTAGTAGTACTCTTGTTGTAGTAGTAGTACTGTTGTAGTAGTAGTAGTAGTAGTAGTAGTACTCTTGTAGTAGTAGTAGTAGTACTCTTGTAGTAGTAGTAGTAGTAGTACTTTGTTGTAGTAGTAGTAGTAGTAGTACTCTTGTAGTAGTAGTAATCTTGTTGTAGTA
>NW_026553388.1:7500-10870 GCF_027596085.1 Anoplopoma fimbria | reverse complement strand
AACCTAACCCTAACCCTAACCCTAACCCTAACCCCCTAACCTAACCTAACCCTAACCTAACCTAACCCTAACCCTAACCCTAACCTAACTAACCCTAACCTAACCCTAACCTAACCCTAACTTTAACCCTAACCCCTAACCTAACCCTAACCCTAACCCTAACCCCTAACCCAACCCTAACCCTAACCCTAACCCTAACCCTAACCTAACCTAACCTAACCTAACCTAACCCTAACCTAACTAACCTAACCTAACCTAACCCTAACCTAAACCCCTAACCTAACCTAACCTAACCCTAACCCTAACCCACTAACCCTAACCTAACCCTAACCCTAACCTAACCCCTTAAACCCCAACCCCAACCCTAACCCTAACCTAACCTAACCCTAACCCTAACCTAACCCTAACCTAACTAACCCTAACCCCTAACTAACTAACCCTAACCTAACCTAACCCTACCTAACCCTAACCCTAACCCTAACCCCTAACCCTAACCCTAACCTAACCCTAACCCTAACCTAACCCCTAACCCCTAAAACCTAACCTAACCCTAACCCTAACCCTGACCCTAACCCTAACCCTAACCCCCTAACCCTAACCTAACCCTAACCCTAACTAACCTACCCCAACCCCAACCCCAACCCTGACCCTAACCCTAACCTAACCTAACCTAACCCTAACCCTAACCCTAACCCTAACCCCTAACCTAACCCTAACCTAACCCTAACCCTAACCTAACCCTAACCTAACCTAACCTAACCCTAAATTAACATAACCCTAACCTATGGCAGCTATATCACAGGAAGGACCTAGAACTCCCAGTACCATTGGAAAGGCCGTAACCTAACTTACTATAGATGTACGTTAGAAAAAAGTTTGTAGGATCTTCAGAAAAAATGTTATTCAAAACCCTAAATCTTGATCCTTTTTCATTTTTTGCCGTTTCACCCCCTTCCCGAAGTCCTACAGACTCAGGGTCAGTACCATTCGATCGGGCTTGGCCTAATTAGTGGGGGCGGAGACCGTTTCCAAGGCTCTACCACATTCGGAAGAGGGTGTATTTTCAAAAGGATCAAGAATCTGTGGTTTCATCCCTTATCCTAACCCTAACCCTAACCCTAACCCTAACCCTAACCCTCAAGGAAACCTAAGACTAACCCGGATAACCAAACCCTAATCTGGAGTCATTAGTGGGACTAGCCTAGACCCTGTATCCTAAAACTAACCCTTCCCTAAAAAACCCTAACCCTAACCTAACCCTAACCCTAACCTAACCTAACCTAACCTAGAGAACCCTAACCCTAACCATTCCACCTAACCTAACCTAACCTAACCCTTCCAAGTCTCTACCACCTTCAGAAAAAATTTATTCAACCCTGTAATCCTCTCATGTGTAATCTGGTTTTCATCCCTATTCCTAACCCTAACCCTAACCCTAACCTAACCCTAACCCCCCTAACCCTAACCCTAACCCTAACCCTAACCTAACCTAACCCTAAAAAATGTAACCCAACCTAACCTAACCTAACCTAACCCTAAAAAACCCCCCTTCCCTAACCTAAGAATCTGTAATCCCTATATCATTCAACCTAACCTGAGACCTCAACCCTAGTACCCTTCGGAAACCCTAACCCTTTTCCTAACCCTAACCTAATTTTCATAACGCTAACCCTAACCTAACCCTAACCTAAAAGGCCCTAACCCTAACCCTTCAAAAACCCCTGACCCTTTTCCTTTCACCCTAACCTAACCCTAACCCCCTAACCCTAACCCTAAAACCTAACCCTAACCCTAACCCTAATTGGTAACCTGGCCTAACCCTAACCCTAACCCTAACCTAAATCCTAACCCTAACCCTGTATTTTAACCCTATTCCTAAGAACCCTAATTTTCACCCTAACCCTGGTTTTCAACCCTAACCTAACCCTAACCCTAACCCTAACCCTAACCCCCTAACCAGCCTAACCCTAACAGGAAACCTAACCTAACCTAACCATAACCCTGGAGTCCCTAACCCTGGGATAGCCCCCCAAGACCTAACCCTAACCTTAACCCTAAAAAATGTTATTCCATCCTGGCCTAACCTGATCCTGATTAACCCTTTTAACCTAACCTAACCTAACCCTAACCTAACCCTAACTAAGGTCCAGAATCGGCCGTTGAACCTATTCGATCTGGCCTTGGCCTGGCCTGGCCCTTGACCTTTTTCAAGGTTAAACTTGGCCTGACCCTAAAGTTACAGAGGGTTTGTACCTTCTGGCCCTAGCCTAACCTCATCCCTTTCCTGGCCCTAACCACCTGTTCGGAAGAGGGTGTATTTTCAAAAGGATCAAGAATCTGTGGTTTTCATCCCTAACCCTAACCCTAACCCTCTAACCCTAAAAAACACTTACCCTGCCCCTTAATTTTCCTAAAACCCTAACCCTAGTCTAACCCTATATCCAGGAAGGACCTAACTCCTAACCCCTAGTACCATTGGAACCCTAACCCTACTTACTATAGATGTACGTTAGAAAAAAGTTTGTAGGATCTTCAGAAAAAATGTTATTCAAAAAGGCCTGTCTTGATCCTTTTTCATTTTTTACCCCTTCACCCCCTTCCCAAAGTCCTACAGACTCGGGTCAGTACCATTCGATCGGGCTTGGCCTAATTAGTGGGGGCGGAGACCGTTTCAAGGCTCTACCACATTCGGAAGAGGGTGTATTTTCAAAAAGGATCAAGAATCTGTGGTTTTCATCCCTTATCCTAACCCTAACCCTAACCCTAACCCTAACCCTAAACCTAGCTTATCCTAACCTAACCTAACCCTAACCCTAACCCAAGGACCCTAGAGACCCTGGTATATCCACCCTAGAGACTCCCCATTGGTGGAACCCTAACCTAAGGATCCACTAACAAGGCGTAGGACCTTCATGAAAAAAGTTATTCACCCAATATTTTCTTGGGTTTCAACCCTATTCCCCCTAACCCTAACCCATTCGAACTTGGCCGAATTAGTGGACCCTAACCTAACCCTAACCCTAACCCTAACCACCAAGGCTCTAACCAACCTTCAGAAAACCCTAAGTTATTCAAGAATATGTAATCCTCTCATGTGTAACCCTTTTCATCCTAACCTAACCCTAACCCTAACCTAACCTAACCTAACCCTAACCTAACCCTAACCTAACCCTAACCCTAACCTAACCTAACCCTAACCCTAACCCTAACCCTAACCCTAACCTAACCCCATAACCTTACCCTTTGACAAATTGTATAACCTTACCTCTTATTGATCATAACATAAATATTTATGGAATGTACATCACAAAAAGGTCTAAATTAAGGTTAAACTTTAATATCAAGGAAGTGACATCATATTTGTTCATCT
>NW_026553388.1:0-5000 GCF_027596085.1 Anoplopoma fimbria | reverse complement strand
TATTTTCCTAAAAGGATCAAGAATCTGTGGTTTCATCCCTTATCCTATCCTAACCTAACCCTAACCCTAGCGAGTCAATGGCAGCTACATCAAAGGAAGGACCTAGAGACTCGCGGATGGTACCAATCGATCCGCGGTGGAGTCATTAGTGGGAGTAGAGACCACTTACAAGACCCTAGGACCTTCATGAAAAAAAAAGTTATTCTTCGAAAAAAATATTTTCTTGGGTTTCGAACCATTCCCAAGGTCCTAGAGAGTCCCTGGGTTGGTACCATTCGATCGGACTTGGCCGAATTAGTGGACACGGAGACCACTTCCAAGTCTCTACCACCTTCAGAAAAAAGTTATTCAAGAATATGTAATCCTCTCATGTGTAATCGTGGTTTTCATCCCTAACCCTAACCCTAACCCTAACCCTAACCCTAACCCTAGCGAGTAACCCTAACCTAACCCTAACCTAACCCTAACCTAACCCTAACCTAACCCTAACCGAACCCTAACCCTAACCCTAACCCTAACCCTAAACCTAACCTAACCCTAACCTAACCCTAACCTAACCCTAACCCCTAACCCTAACCCTAACCCCTTAACCTAACCCTAACCTAACCTAACCCTAACCCCTAACCCTAACCAACCCTATCCTTGGCCTAATTAGTGGACACGGAGACCACTTCCAAGTCTCTACCACCTTAACCTAAAAATTATTCAAGAATATGTAATCCTCAACCTAATCCCTAAACCTAACCCTAACCCTAACCTAACCTAACCTAACCCTAACCTAAACCCTAACCCTAACCTAACCCTAACCTAACCCTAACCCTAACCCTAACCTAACCCTAACCTAACCCTAACCCTAACCCTAACCTAATTTTAAACAAATTGCTTATCAATGAACTCTTGATTGATAACCCCTCCTACTCTAACCCTTTATTAACCATGACATAAATATTTATGGAATGTACATCACAAAAAGGTCTAAATTAAGGTTAAACTTTAATATCAAAGGAACCTGACATCATATTTGTTCATCTATAGAACTATAGGAATATGGAGACCTGAAATACATCAACAACATAGATTGCATATTGCATTTTGTTAATAGCTACCTGTGGTTAGGGTTACCCTAACCTAACCCTAACCCTAACCCTAACCCTCTACCGAAAAAACACTTAGGCAAATTTTCGGAAAAAATTAACATGGGGAGTCTATGGCAGCTATATCACAGGAAGGACCTAGAGACTCGGGGTAGTACCATTGGAAAGGCCGTGCCCTACTTACTATAGATGTACGTTAGAAAAAAGTTTGTAGGATCTTCAGAAAAAATGTTATTCAAAAAGGCGTCTTGATCCTTTTTCATTTTTTGCCGTTTCACCCCTTCCCGAAGTCCTACAGACTCGGGGTCGGTACCATTCGATCGGGCTTGGCCTAATTAGTGGGGGCGGAGACCGTTTCCAAGGCTCTACCACATTCGGAAGAGGGTGTATTTTCAAAAAGGATCAAGAATCTGTGGTTTTCATCCCTTATCCTATCCTAACCTAACCCTAACCCTAGCGAGTCAATGGCAGCTACATCAAAGGAAGGACCTAGAGACTCGCGGATGGTACCAATCGATCCGCGGTGGAGTCATTAGTGGGAGTAGAGACCACTTACAAGGCGGTAGGACCTTCATGAAAAAAGTTATTCACGAAAAACCAATATTTTCTTGGGTTTGAACCATTCCCAAGGTCCTAGAGAGTCGGGGTTGGTACCATTCGATCGGACTTGGCCGAATTAGTGGACACGGAGACCACTTCCAAGTCTCTACCACCTTCAGAAAAAAGTTATTCAAGAATATGTAATCCTCTCATGTGTAATCGTGGTTTTCATCCCTATTCCTAACCTAACCCTAACCCTAACCCTAACCCTAACCTAACCCTAACCCTAACCCTAACCTAACCCTAACCCTAACCTAACCCTAACCCCCTAACCTAACCTAACCTAACCCTAACCCTAACCCTAACCCTAACCTAACCCTAACCCTAACCCTAACCCCTAACCCTAACCTAACCCTAACCCTAACCTAACCCTAACCTAACCTAACCTAACTAACCCTAACCTAAAGAACCTAACCCTAACCTAACCTAACCTAACCTAACCCTAACCTAACCCCTAACCTAACCTAAAAACCCTAACCCTAACCCTAACCCTCCCTAAAAAATGTTATTAAATTTTGGTCTTGATCCCTTTTTCATAACCCTATGGCTAGCTATATCACCCCCGAAGGACCTAAGACTAACCTAACCCTACCATTGAAACCTGGCCTAACTTATAACCCTAGATGTAACGTTAGAAAAAAGTTTGTAGGATCTTCGGAAAAAATTTATTTTCAAAAAGGATCAAGATCCTTTTTCATTTTTTGACATAAATATTTACCCCCCTTCCCGAAGTCCTACAGACTCGGGGTCTACCATTCGATCGGGCTTGGCCTAATTAGTGGGGGCGGGAGACCGTTTTGTTCAAGGCTCTACCACATTCGGAAGATTCAAGGTGTATTTTCAAAAAGGATCAAGAATCTGTGGTTTTCATCCCTTATCCTAACCCCTAACCTAACCTAACCCTAACCCTAACCTAACCTCAATGGCAGCTACATCAAAGGAAGGACCCCAGAGACTCGCGGATGGTACCAATCGATCCGCGGTGGAGTCATTAGTGGGAGTAGAGACCACTTACAAGGCGGTAGGACCTTCATGAAAAAAGTTATTCATTCAAAAACCAATATTTTCTTGGGTTTCATCCCATTCCCAAGGTCCTAACAGACTCAGGGGTTGGTACCATTCGATCGGGCTTGGCCTAATTAGTGGACACGGAGACCACTTCCAAGTCTCTACCACCTTCAGAAAAAAGTTATTCAAGAATATGTCTATGTTGGTTTTCAATTCCCCTAACCTAACCTAACCCTAACCCTAACCCTAACCCTAACCTAACCCTAACCCTAACCCTAACCCCTAACCCTAACCTAACCTAACCCTAACCCTAACCTAACCCTAACCTAACCCTAACCCTAACCCTAACCCTAACCCTAACCCTAACCCTAACCTAACCCTAACCTAACCCTAACCCTAACCCTAACCTAACCCTAACCCTCTACCCTAAAAAACACTTGAAAAAAAGTTTAAAAAATTAACATGAAGTCTATGGCAGCTATATCACAGGAAGGACCTAGAGACTCGGGGGTAGTACCATTGGAAAGGGCTTGCCCTACTTACTATAGATGTACGTTAAAAAAGTTTGTAGGATCTTCAGAAAAAATGTTATTCAAAAAGGTCTTGATCCTTTTCATTTTTTGCCCGTTTCCCCCTTCCCGAAAGTCCTACAGACTCGGGGTCAACCATTCGATCGGGCTTGGCCTAATTAGTGGGGGCGGAGACCGTTTCCAACCTCTACACCTTCGGAAGAACCCCTATTTTCAAAAGGATCAAGAATCTGTGGTTTCATCCTAACCCTAACCCTAACCCTAACCCTAACCCTAACCCTACCTTCCGAAAAAGTTATTCAAGAATAACTAACCCTAACCCTAACACCTTCCAGAACCCTAAACTAACCCTAACCCTAACCTAACCCCCTAACAACCCTAACCTAACCTAACCCTAACCCTAACCTAACCCTAACCCTAACCTAACCCTAACCTAACCTAACTAACCTAACCTAACCCTAACCCTAAACCTAACTAACCCTAAAACACTAACCCTAAATTTTCGGAAAAAAACCTAACCTAACCTAACCTAACCTATATCCTAAGGACCTAGAACCCTAACCCTAACCCTGCCCTAACTTACTATAGATAACCGTAACCTAACCTAAAAAACCCTTTGCTAAATCTTCAGAAAAAATGTAACCTAATCCTAACCCTAACCTAACCCCTACCGGGCTCATAACCCTTCGATCGACCCACTAATTAGTGACCGGAGACCGTTTGACAAATTGTATCACATTCGAACTCTTATTTATTGATCATGAATCTGTGGTTTTCATCCTATGGAATGTACATCACAAAAAGGTCTAAATTAAGGTTAAACTTTAATATCAAAGGAAGTGACATCATCTATAGAACTATAAATATGGAGACCTCTTCAACTATCAACAACATAGATTGCATATTGCATTTGTTAATAGCTTACCTGTGGTTAGGGTCTAGGGGACGCCCTTGTCAACCCTAACCCTAACCCTAACCCTAACCCTCTACATGAAAAACACTTAGGCAAATTTTCGGAAAAAATTAACATGGGAGTCTATGGCAGCTATATCACAGGAAGGACCTAGAGACTCAGGGATGGTACCATTGGAAAGGCCGTGCCCTACATTACTGTAGATGTACGTTAGACCACTTACAAGTTTGTAGGATCTTCATGAAAAAATGTTATTCACGAAAAGCGTCTTGATCCATTTTCATTTTGTGCCGTTTCGACCCATTCCCGAAGGTCCTACAGACTCGGGGTCGGTACCATTCGATCGGACTTGGCCGAGTGTAGTGGACACGGAGACCACTTCCAAGTCTCTACCACCTTCAGAAAAAAAGTTATTCAAGAATATGTAATCCTCTCATGTGTAATCTGTGGTTTTCATCCCTATCCTAACCCTAACCTAACCCTAACCCAACCCAGCCCTAACCTAACCCTAACCTAACCCTAACCTAACCCTAACCCTAACCCTAAACCCTAACCCTAACCCTAACCTAACCCTAACCCTCTAACCCTAACCCTAACCCTGACCTAACCCTAACCCTAGCTAGCCCTAACCCTAACCCTAACCTAACCCTCTACCGAAAAAACACTTGAGCAAATCTTCGGAAAAAATTAACATAGAGTCTATGGCAGCTATATCACAGGAAGGACCTAGAGACTCGGGGGTAGTACCATTGGAAAGGCCGTGCCCTACTTACTATAGATGTACGTTAGAAAAAAGTTTGTAGGATCTTCAGAAAAAATGTTATTCAAAAAGCGTCTTGATCCTTTTTTCATTTT
>NW_026553387.1:0-19498 GCF_027596085.1 Anoplopoma fimbria | reverse complement strand
GTTCCCAAGTCCCCCGCATAGCACTCCGGTGCCGGGACATGGGGTTCTCTGGAAGGGGGAGCCGGGGGGCTGGAGCCGCTGTGGGGGCAGGCTGGTCGGGCTGGACTATGGGAGCTGGGCTCGAGAGGCTAGCGGTCAGTCTGTCAACTTGGCTGCCGATCCTGGCCACATGGGGCGTGAGGGTCTTGAGGGTTTCCATTACCTCACGGAGGAACTGCTCGTGCTGACCTAGGAGGGAGTCTTGGGCCGTTTCTCAATAAGTGAACTTCTCTGTACTTGTGTCCTTGTGAACTTGTGAAACGTCATCTAGCGCCCAAGTACTGTTCCAATACACAAGTTCGCATTCAGCCAAGTACGGTCCAAATACCCGGATGTGTCCTTGCTCCGCCCATTATATCGGGATGCATCGGAGGAGACTTGTGCGGACTTTGGACAGCCAAGTATCCCAGAATGCATTTCACCAGCAAACAAGAGACGACAATGTCAGTGATCATTGTCTAAATACTGCTGTTGTTGTGTAACGGAATTTAGTTTTAAGATGTTTTTAAACATGAATGTAGTTGTTAAGACTTAAAATATGCGGTCAATTTATCAAGATAGAGCCTGTTTGAAAAAAGCGCCGACGTTTGTCGGAGATATGAGAGGACCAGAGAGGAGACCGGGCGGTGATGCTCAGGGCGAGGGTTTGGCGGAGAGAGTCTGCGTCTGCTGGGTCCATGTGGGCCAGATCGTTCTGTCACGGTCTACGGGAGGGACCCAAATGCAGAGACACACACTCGGAGAGAAGGAATAGTGAACAGGGTTTTATTAGTATGGTTATCCGGGAAATGGAGGTGGAGGAAGGGGAGAAGTTCGGCAGGCGAGGACAGAGAGGGAGTGGATGCTGGCTGAGGCTGAGCTGCAGGCACGGAGGTGAATGGAGCGGCAAGCGGGTGAGTAATGGTCCTAAGGTTCAGGGAGAACAAGGTTAGAGGGAAGCACAGAACTGGCAAGAATACTCAAAAAGCACAACAGACAAAGGCCTAGAGCGCGATCTACCACTGTGGTTGAAACAACGATCTGGCGGTGAGTGAGTGGATGACCGGGGTTGATATACTGCAGTGGATGAGTAGATTGATGGCAGGTGTGTGGCTTGGAGCAGGTGAGTATGCTTGGCAGTAATCAGGAGCTGGGGAGAGTGAGAGGAGTGACACGCCCACCTCACAGACACACACAGAGAAGGTTAACCTGTGAAGGTTAAGGTTAAACTGTGTAATTAATCCGCGGGTCAAGTACGTGCTGAACCGCGAGGGTTCATCATCTTTATGGATCGTATTTGGGTATTTCTTCTTGAGAGATTGTACAAACTTCAAAATTAGTGTACAAAGTAACAGCAAATATTCAACCGTCCACTATCTTGTCACTATATGGCTGCATTCCGAATGTTCAAGTTCAGAAAACTGTGATTTTCATACGAAACACAAAAGCAAAACCTGATCAACCATTAACAATGTTTTCCTCTGTTCAACTTTTGTAACAGCTTATTTCTGTCCCAATGTATACCTATGTACAGGAGTGTGACGCTGCTCCATACCATTTCACGGGTCACAATATCATTTTCTTCAAAAAAAAAAGAGAGGGGACTTTAGTCATTCTGTACTGTCCATTTACATTTCCCATAGTGTAATTGTAGAATGTCTTTCTCTGGACCCTTCATGGCCATCTTTCAACAACCTTGTAATGTGGGTTTTCTCTCAAACATTTTAGTCTCCAGAGCTTAGATATCCCTGGCGAAAAGACTATGACATTGTCAGGCTCACTTTCTCCTCCAGAGCTACAGAAGACGTTACACAACCGTTTTGTAGGCTGATTAGTACTCCCTGTGTTTACTGGGACGTTTTTTCCCAAGTTGACCAGATGTTGAACTTATGTTGGTCATTTTGGAGTGCAGCACAGGTAAGCCCTTTATTTCAGTCATTCAGGCTAAAGTGTTCTGTCTGGTAGGCAAGTGAAGTAAGTAATCATGATACATCATATTTGTAAATCAGTAATAAGTTAGTTTCACCTTTAAAGGAGTAGCATGCCCAACATTTGTCCTGAGCTCTACATAGCTCTCTACATTATTTAGGAGATGAGATTGCTTCTGAAAACATATACATAATTGATGCATGAAAACCATTTTCGGCCAACTGCTTCCTGCCACAGAACATATTCCCCAACTTTCATACGTTGAGCTTTTGGCCTCTTAATCAGCAATTTAATCCAAATTAGAAACAGTGTTATCTTCTAGTCTGTTTGAATTAAATGTCCTTTAGTCAGTTATTCTATTATATCTGCCTTAGTACCACTGCCTTATCTGTGTGTGTGTGAGCATGCTGGTCTCATCCAGCATTCATAGATATCCAACTATAACATTTTGTATTTTATCCATGTAATCATAAACAAGGAAGTATAAAAACTGCAAAAACCCACAAAGGGCAGGAGGGGTGACGGATGGGTCCAACAAACACTGAGCTCTCAACCAATACGACCGCTGTTCGTTCCCCATGTGAAAGGAGAAGTCACAGTAAATTAATTGTCTTGTAACTGGTGCACTTCAGTAGCTGCACTTCCGTAGTTATTTTAATCCAAACCACCATCTTTTTTAAACCTATCTAAGTAGTTTTACTGTCTAAACCTAACTGAGTAGTCTCCTGTGAGGACGGAGTTTGTTTCGAAATGACTGTATGCATGCAACGAGATGCATCTAAATCAACACGTGTTTCTGGACTTCTGTAGGAAAATGCAGGAAAAATTATGAATAACTTTTCATACGATATCATACAAACCGTTGCATGATGATACGTTGGTGTGTGACAATCTCTCGGCTGGTTTCCTTAAATTTCACTCTCAATCTTTTCTTATCTGTTGGTCCTTGGTCCCACAAACAGGGCGCTCGATTTCAGTACATTTGCGGCTTAGCTCGGACTGGAAATTTTCTCTGATTAACATGTTCTATTTAGGTGCTGTTTATGCACTCTTGAACTTTATTTTAAATTCACAGTACATGTCTTAACAATTGTTAAAATTAAGTGTAAACTGTTGTTTACTTAACAAATCTGTTGTAAATTATGATCTTAAAACAATAGTTCTTAGAATCATTAAGTAGAAAGATACTTCACAGCTGCTTTCACATTTACTGACATGAGTGAACAGTTATCTAATGTAGTTATGTTAACAGTTTACATATCTACTCCACTACATCATAGATAGGTTTATATTGCACTTTTTACTGCACTGAATTTATCTGATAGCTTTAGTTACTTAACAGATTCAGATTATCCAAACCAAATATAATCAACTACGCTAATAAACTATGATGTATTAATATAGATTAAAATACCAGCAGTATATTGAGTTGTGTAACACATTAATGCATCAATAAATATAATGATTTAACATTAATCTCTAATTATTATGCATGAGTACTTCTTTGAGTATATTTTGACAATACTTTTGTTCTTTTGAAGGCAAGGTTATTTTACACTGTAGTATTGCAATTTTTACTTAAGTATAGATCTGAGTAATTCTTTCACCTCTGTATGTTAACATTAGTTTTTAGATACTGTTGATGTAGTGTATTGTGTGCACTGTTCACATTTCAGTCATCTGCTTTCTCTTTCTTTTCGCTCTGCTCACTTCTGAGCCTAAACTCACTTCTCTACAAAAATATTGATTTGCTTTTTTCAACCTTGACCTGGACGCTCGGCCATTTCTCCCTGACTCCTCCCACTTTGAGTCACTCAGCACTGACTGTCAGACCCCCCCCCGTAAAACGACATAGTCGGTAAGAGACCTGCATTTACCTAGCAGGGTGTTACGTTGCAACAAGCCTATCAGAGAACTAAACAAATAGTTATAATATAAAGTTACAATATAAATATAATCTTCACAATCCAATCAGATAAAGTTGCATGTTGTGCTGCGTTATGCCGTTAGTGACAGTATTTACTGGATCTAACTTAGGATGTATGAGTAGGCAAACACTGCAAGAAGAGGAAGAGGAAGAGAGATGTCACCTGGAGCTTATAAAAATGCAGCCATGTGAGGATACAGACATGTCCTACACCAGACATCAGCCTATAACCCAGACCTGCCGATGTAGCATTATTAAAATAGCTTAATCAGCGTTAGGGGAATTTGACAATGCCAGCTTTGTTAGAATGAATTAACTTTACATAAATACCAACAGCAGCACTTGTTCTCTATGAGCTTATCAATATGTTTGTACTGAGGGGTCAGGAGCCTTTACTTATTAAGTGCCAGTTCTCGATACCCAGTTATGATGTATGTCTCTCACCCAATACTACCATAGCTCCACCTTGTCTGCTGATCTCACAACAAAGTCATTGTTGTTTTTTGGTCATTGTATGCCACGACTCTCCCCCGGGTCGATGTTGGAGCAAACATACTCTCTGCTTTATGTTTGTCTTTACAGGTACATTTGTAGGAAATGTTGACAGAGCCCAGTGAAGAAGTGGCCAATCAAAATATTTCTAAATATATATATATATTGCCTCCGAGAATAGCTCCAGTCCCTTGCCATCGACCTGACCACTGGGTCTCGACACATGTTCGCAGCATCACCACTCTCAAGGAAGGTCTGCAGACAGCTGGCCGTCAACAAAATCCAATCGGGCCGTAGCCAACCTCAAAGAAGCTAAAAAATAAAGGAAGGAATTTTCTCAGAACAGGAAACAAAGCAAAAGTTTTCAACGTTCTCATATCGATTCGTATTATTCACCGCTCTGTCAACATCAGCTCTCTTCTAGGTGACGTCATAATGCACCCTAACAAAATTCTGCGACATCAGCACACCTGTCAGAGGCACAACTCAGCCGTATCCTTGAGCTCAAAGACAGTAGTGATGGGAAGACCAACTATTTCACAGAATACGATCCCTTGAGTTGATACACGTTAACCTGTAGGCAACATCCGGTTCTGAAAAGTGAAGCCAATAAACTAAAATGAAGTGCTTTAAACCTGCATTATCTCTAATGGGCGTCAAGGGGCGACTCCTCTGGTTGCAAAAGAAGTGTGAATTAACTGAAGTGTATGAGAAAAAGACCCTACTTGTCACTTGATTTATTAACTGAGTAAACATTGGGATTGCTGTGGCTCAGACGTAGAGGGGTCCACTACCAATCACAAGTTTGATCCCTGGCTCTTCTGTCGATGTGTCCTGGGGTATGGCACTAAACCCCAAATTGTTCCTGTAGTCTATGCCTTTGGTGTATGTGTGGTATGAATTAGTTAATTAAACCTGATGGGTAGGTGGTGCTTTGCATGGTGTCATCAGTGTATGAATGGGTGTGAATGGGTGAATGACATGTAGTGTTAAAGCGCTTTGAGTGGTGGGAAAACTAAAAGGCGCCTAACAAGTAGAAGTATTTTACCATAAACAGTGTTAACATGAGTTTATGGTCTTGTTTCACACCTTCTCCAAAACAGCATGATGTTCATTTACTAAATTATGGCCCCATTAAATTCAAATAGAAGATAAAGCAGGTTATGCTTTAGGGCGGGGCTACCTTGTGATTGGCAGGTCACTGTTTCTACCACAGCCAAGGCCAAAAAGCCCAACTCGAGGTTTCAAAACTGCAATGGGTGACTTCACGACGACTACATCGACTTCTTATACACAGTCTGTTGATGCATCAAACTTTCAAGTTTGTCATGCAAACTGGAAACAGACATCATTTTGGTGTTTAAAGGTGTTTGGTGTCAATTTAATTTAGACATTTTTATAGTGTCCATGTTTTTTCCACATGACCACTTTAAGCCCATGAAAACACAAAAGTCAGAAGAACTACATTGCAACTCCAGAAATGTGAGCATCATGAAATGTACAATAAACATGCTGTGCCAATCTGTTTTGACTAACGTTCGTTTCAATCTGTCCTCGCTTGTTAAATCAGTACCATTGCTGTAACACTAGCAACCCGTCATCCTAACGCTCTGAGCATGATATGCTCATTTCCGACGAGACTTCCTCGTAGCATGTTGTAAGCAAGATACAACTTTAAGTTCATAAATTCCCCGAAGTCAAAACCACATCCCAACTCTGGAGACAGGACCATATGAGGAGTGTGTATATGCACCATTAACCTGCTCTTTGTTCAGGACAATGGATCCCACTCACATTTTTAGAGTGCCCAGTTCTCTGGACCGAAACAATAACTGATGTCAACTAGTAAATGCTTGAGTGTGAGAGGCGGCAATGGCTTGAGATGGTATAAATGTCATGGCCGGTCTGTGCCTCTCCCTTGATCCTAGTTTGCTTCTGTGTTACCCCTTCTCTTTATTTCTTGTTTGGGCCTGTTTGTCCTTTCTCTGTCAGTGTGTGTGGATGTCTGTCTGGGCGTGGCACTCAATCTCTCTGTTCCATTGTACTCCTGGGTCAGGCCCCCTTGCCAGTCTGCTTTCCATCCTAAAGCTGTGTGACTCTGCCTGCAATGTTTGAGTAAACCAGGTGTGTGATTTAGCCTCTGCTTGCTTTCCTCTGATTGAATGTGTTTTTGTGGACCATCTCAAGTACTTACTGTTACAGTTTCTGTGTAAATGTATATGCCAGGCTGAACACCCACATGCCACCCTTTGTTTATCATTTTTTTTATCTTGTGATTAAAGTCACAAAGCTATGACTTGTGGGTAAATCCCTTCAGGCAAAGTTTGCAGAAATGCAGACATACGTAAAGTGTTCATAAAGGGCTCAAAATGTCTGCGTTGGAGTCCTCAAACACATGACACTTTGACAGTGAGACAGCCCTTTGTTGGAACAGGACTCCCAATTCCCTGAGTGTGGACATTGGGATTGGGCCTAGGAATTCCTCAAGACATAAGTGTATTTACAGTGTCCCAGTTGAAAGTGTGCATGCATACAGGATAATATTGACACACTGTCTTCCTTCTTTATACATTACTTCCCCCTCAGTCCACATATGTGTTTGTGTGTGTATGTGTGTGTGTGTGTGTGTGTGTGTGTCCAAACAGTAGATGGAAACAACCTGATTCCATCCCCGAAGGCCTATTGGTGATCTCATTAGGCACACACTCACAATGCATCAGCTCACTCACTTCAACAGCAGAATGGGAGCAATAGGTAGAAAATTGATCATTTGCATTTTCACAGCCTTTGGTTAAATTTGGTTAAGGCTCCGCTACAACGACTGCAACCAATCAGAGACACTGATTTGCATCTTGTTTCGATGCTCAGTCCGTGTCCCAATCTTTGTTCACGTCCTCTACCCTTTTCACAAGGCTTCAGAATCAACGACCATATGGCTGAATACACCCATCAGATGCTTTCAGATCCCTGAGTGTTCGCGAAAAGTGCATGTCCCAGTGACGGGAATGAGCTCTGACAGCATGGGGTCACGTGATCCTATGTGTGAATTAGAGGCTTGTGCATTTCACAAGATTAAATTGCTTATTCTCATACAGGCTGCCAGCCACTGTTTAAATGATCTCCCAACAACACCCACACAGACGCACAAAGGTGTCTGATCTAATAGGAAGCAATTCCACTCAAAAATGTATAATCAGCCAACCAAGACAGAATAGTAATCTTCAACAGGGATGTTTGCAAAAGTGTGGATACAAAAAAGATATAGAATTACAGTGTGTAGCCGATTTATTTTGCGCCTATACGTTATGATGGTTATAAAATAATAACACAGAGGCTCTGTAGTCTTAGAATAACTTTATTCCTCCAACATAGTCAACAATAATGCATCACTGTTTTTACTCCCTCCCTTCACTGTAAAACAAACATTTACCCGTCCCCGTTTCTAACAACATGCAACCAGCACATCCCACACACAACTCCGTTAACAATAAATGACAAAGGGATTTAAATGAACTGGCTGTCCCACAGTTCTCCTAGAACAGAGTCTGTTGTGGCTCTCTTGTGCCCGTAAGCCTTACAGTAACTGTGCCATCAAGTGACCCCTTTTGGCAACCCTCATCCTGCATGGATGAGGGAGCATGTTGAGGAGAATCCAGTAGGATACTCAAAAAGCCAGCAGGCAATAGCAGAGTGTAAAGTTTCAGTCTATCGTAATGGACCATCTGCTCCTTTCCGTGAGGATCCAAAGGACTGCCAATGCCAAAGGTGAGTCCAGGTCCTTCCTGAGAGTGTAAGTAAGCAAGTGTAAAGCTCAACTTCACATAAAAACACACATAACTATTCAGAACTCACTTAAAGTGCATAAAAGGTATTATACAATTAAAATAAATAAAATATCACTATTATGTACATATGAATTGACAAAATGGCGGCGACACTTCACGCAGCTAAGATAAGATAAGATAAGATAAGATAATCCTTTATTAGTCCCGCAGCGGGGAAATTTGCAGACTTACAACAGCGTAGAGTAAAGTGCACACAAGAGACATAGTAGAAGACAAGCTAAGAATAAAAAATAAAGAAATAAAAATAAAATAAAACAAGTATTATAAATAAGCAATAAAAAAACAGTAGAAAAAAACAACAATAACTGAAATATTATATTTACAGACAGAGAAAAAAACAACAACTATTTTAACTATTTTTAACTTTCTTAACTATTATTGCACGGTGTAGTGTATTGCACAGGTTATTATTGTCATTATTGTCATGTGTCATGTGGTCTGCTGGGAGCAGAGCTGGTTGTGCAGCCTGACAGCAGCAGGAAGGAAGGACCTGCGGTACCTCTCCTTCACACACCGGGGGTGAAGCAGCCGGTGGCTGAAGGAGCTGCACAGAGCTGCCAGGGTGTCCTGCATGGGGTGGGAGGTATTGTTCATCAGGGATGACAGCTTGGCCATCACCCTCCTGTCTCCCACCACCTCCACCGTATCCAGTGGACACCCCCACACCCCAGCTACGACTACACAGTCAAAGTGCGGGAATTCACGTATACACAAACACATTAGTACTTTCGGCAAAACTCAACTCTTAAGTACACAAAACATAATAACAACATTCTCTACTGTATGACATGTTAGCAAATCCATACCGACAAGTTAACTTCTTTCAAAATTCACAACATACCTGGAAAAGGGGGAGAAATAATCACTTGAGAGTGATGTGATATTGTTCCTCATAGAGAAGTTTACTGCAATGAGGAAAAGTTTGTGGTTTCTCCAAGGTTTGTGTGTGGAGCACAAAGCAATCGATCTCAGACTCAAACGATCAACACCACTGTGTAGATCACAGTTTAACCCTGCTATATCTTCAATTACACAATAAAGAACAAAGAAAAACACCATGATTTAAACAATGAGACAAGATCTGGGTATTTGAAGTGTCCTGGTTTCCCTTTAAAGTCTGTGTAGTATTGGTCAATTATGTTGGAGCAGGCTCTGGTTGTTTAACTGCCATAATGATTATTTATGACATTATTTGATATGCTTGTTTATTATTATTTAAACAACTAATTTCCATGAATATTTAGTTTGGAATAACACGACATGAGTGCTATGTTTACTTCCTTTGTTGTGCTGGGACAAATTTAGTCTTGGCAATCTCCAAGAAGACATGAGGCTGCAGAAGCTTCAATCCGCTTAAAGATTGAAATTTAAGATTAAAGTTATATTGCATATTGTATTTTAAGATGAAATGGTTTTCAAGTGGACTCATTCCCTCTCGATTTTGTGCAGCCAGTAAGTACGTTTATTTATGTTTTGTCGTGCATATTTGCATACATACAGTTTGTGTGTGATGCAAACTGAAGTTTATTATGTATGTTGTAATGTATGTTCAACAGTTTGAAGGTGGATTGATCAAGGTGATGTTGACTGAGATGCACTTAAGATGAATAAATCCATCAATTAATGATTTAAACGGGCTACTTGTGAATAAATCTGGTTGTACACGTCATCTCTTAACTCCAACTCCAGTTCCTACAGTTTTCAGGTTCTAGTTAGACTGTAAACAATGAGCAGCGCAAGAGAGAGGAGGCTGGATATCTGCTGCTCACACCAGAGCCCCAGAAATAGCGCCCCCTGCCCCCAGAGGCTTATCGTTGTCAGACCGATAGCTGATCGGATTTCCAGATTGTTTGATCCTATATTCAGGACCTGAACCCTGTTTATGCACCTTGAAGCTTTCGTCTGTTCTGATCAAAAGCTGTCTCCTCTGAGCTATGGAAGATATTTTGGTCATAATTAAACTAAAACACAAGGAATATTCTGGCCCCGTTTAAAAAGCCAAATTTAATTGTAAAGTGATCATTTGAAATTTTAAAGTGACAATGAAAAAAGAGAATTTTCTAAGGCAAAAGGTTTAATGGATTTTAAGTTAAATTCTAAAAAAGAAATGAAAATGGCAATGGAAATCAGAAAAGGAAAACCCCAAATATGAAACTGAAATGGGAAACGATTGAATGGCAATCTTCAAATTAGAAGTTTAAAGATAAAAATAAAACAATATTTTTTTTTGCATTGGCACTTACCATTTCGCATTTGTCATTTTATCTTATCTTAGGAGGCATGACCTAAAGTCTGGAGAGAGGAACTTAAACGGGTGGGGCATAGAGGCCCCTAAAGGAAAGCAGGGTGAGGTGACTGCTCCAGAGCACAGTGAGTTTGTGTCTAAATCATGGACCTATAAAGTTGAAGAGGAACAACACCAGGCTCAGCCATCTGTGAACAGAAGTAAGGACGAGGAAGAAGCTATGAATTTTACATAGTGGCCAAACATTGGAATGACATTTTCCAGGTCTGTCACATGGAGCCCCAAAACATTTTATCCCCATAGAGTTACATTTGGAAAGAGACATCTTTACCTCAGCTGATCTCTTTTTGTTTTTTATAAGGTTAATCAACTTCTAAGAATTAACGCTTGAATACCTTTTATTTATATCATTAGGTCCTTCAAGTTGTAAAATACAGCTGAATCCAGAGTTCTTTTCCTTTCCTCTGTCTATGTGAATAAGATCAAGCCTGGGGCTGAACCAAGGGCTGGGAGGCGTAGCTAAAGGGAATGCTAGCGCATGCTCTGTGTGCACTGTAATACGGGAGATCCTGGAAGTCAAACATTTTTGCTTCATGCAGCAACTTTCATAGGAATGAACTGGGCATAGCCTCAAACACTGTATCCAGTACTCCTTATAGTTCCACGGTAGGCCGCTGGCAGGGTCACCTAGCTGGAGGTGGATCTACTAATCCACCAGGAACCTGAATATGTCATACCAACCACTTCTGAAGTCACAAAGGGAGACAAATCTGATATGCTCATTTTTAATGTTTTTTGAGAGATGGAGCTGAAAAAAACCCAGAGAGGATGCTTTTCTGACACATTTGGGATCTGTAGACACATCAAGGATACATATTATGTAAAAGTGCATTTGCATTATATGTGACCTTTAAAAAGACAGGCCCTGGACCAGAACGATTCAGAAATACAGGAATATTCAGGCAAATGTAAAAAATATAGAACAATAAGATATTCTCACAGTGGTTAAAGGTGGATGGAATGAGATAATGACAAACATATAAATACCTCACAAGCATTTTGTCGGAATTTTGAAAAACATAAGCAATAGAAATCATCTACAGAGACTACAAACCATGACCACTATCAACCGACTTGTGCATAATTATTAAGTTAAATAAGATAATCCTTTATTTGTCCTGCAGTGGGGAAATTTGCAGGATTACAGCAGAAGAAAGGATAGAGTCTTAATTAAAAAATACAAGATCAAAACAAGTATTATAAATAAGTGAATAAGTACTAACACAGTAAAGAATATTAAATAAGTTAAAAAAGTAAAAAATCCACAATAACTAAAATATTATATATACAGACAGAATAATTGTAGTATTGTACAGTGTATTGCACATATTTTTATATTGCACAGATTTATATAGTCGTTTTTAGTGATACAGTTAATCTGTAAGTAATATATATTAAGTTATGCAGCACCTATAATAGATAACTGTCTGACTCCGCACTTGCAGCATTAAGTTATTCTGACAGAGGTCATCTATTTCCCATCACACCCAAATCTTCCTGCTTCCTCTTTATTTTATTCTATAATGTATCTTTTTTTAAATAGATCACGGCCACTGAAGATAAGGGTGCAAATGTTATTCTGTGTAACAGCTAAGTTATGACTTTCTCTGACATTTTTTAAAAGAAAATTATTAAAAACCCTGGACAGATGGCCCCTTTCTTATGTAAAACTATGCAGATAAATGTCTTTTCTATTAGCATATATTAAAGTGTCGAAGACGCTGTCAGCGTGCCTCTCTCGGTGCTTCGTCTGGCTCTGCTTCCCAATTACTTTGCAGCAAGAGACAGACTCTACTAATTACCTGCAACATTAGGCAGCGCATAATGAGGTGACAACTTGTAGTCCTAAAAAGGAGGGTGGAGATGTAGAATACTGAAGAGAGAATTGGAGGAAGGTAGAGACAGAAAATGGGAATGGTTTGGAATTGAAATCCACAGTCATAATAACCGTTAAAAACTTTTGTATAGGTCGAGTATGCAAGCAACCTATAATGGCCATAGTAGTTATGAAGGGAGCACAGGGGGAAGTCAGGCGACATAGTATAATGAGCAAAAAAGAAAATACATTCTCCCATGAGAACAGTTGTCCAGGTGGGGACTGCCCATTATTAAAACACTCCTTAAAAAACTTAACAACTAAAGTTGGTAGCCTTAAACAGGTTTCATATGTTTTCATTGTAGTCACAGCTTTTACATGTTCTCATACAATTATTTAGCCTTGGTTCCTTACTATATCTTTTGTGTTTTGATGTGTTGGTTCATAATTGCAATCTTATCTAGCCTTTATCACATGGCCATCGGTATGGTTGTCAGCTGCTGTTTCTAGGATTTAAACGTTGATTATATACAGAATTTCCCTTTGCCTTTTATAAACCGGAGCCAAAGCACAAGGTTTTTTATAGTTTTCAAGCCAGGCCCCAATGATCTGGGTGTCATTATTTGCTATAACCTGGGTGAAGTGTTTATTCTACTGCATGTTATTTATCTCCATGGAGTTAACTGTGTGTGATTTTAAAGTGTACATGTTACCTATTTTATAAAAGTTTCTGGTTAGGTATCTTTCAGGTAGGCTCAATAAGTCCTGCTTGTAAACTGAATAGCCTTTTGTTGCAGAACGTTTGTACAATAAAAGACGACTTACTGCTCTCCGAGATATATATATGTGTATATATATATATGTGTGTGTATTTATATATGTGTATATATATATATATATATATATGTATGTGTGTGTGTGTATATTTTAATTTTATTTTTTTTACTACTAAAGGCAGGATTCACCATCTTCTTACTTGGTGCCTTCATTGGTTAGGCTGAGGTGTGTCAATGCGTCTGCACATCTACATTTAAAACTGCCACCTTGTGACTGTTCCCAACATTAAATAGACATACATCATATATATAATATAATATATGTTGTTTTGGGAGTTATTGGCAAACAACCGATTATGTTGTTTAGGTATGAGGATGTTTCTGCAATGCTTTTGTTGCCTGAAGAGCTTGCCTGTGCTGACGACTGGAGGTGAGTGGGGTGGAGGAGGGTCACATCTGAATTATGCTGAAATGACAACTGACAGCAGCAGAGAGGAGAACATTTTTAAAGTTTGACAGCAACGATGTGATTGGCTTAAGGAAACCGTGGCAGACTCTGGTTGGTTAACTTTAAGTGAACGCCCCCAATCAGATGATAGAGTAGTCATAGGGAGAGAGTGAATGAGATTATCAATGAACAGGAGGGTAAAGAGAGTCTTCCTGACTGAACTTTCGTTAAGCTTAATGTTACAAATGGAAATTGACAATAAATATATATATCTTTTTTAAAATATTTTTATGTCCCATATCAGCCTGACATTGTATTCTAATAAAATCTTCAAGAAAGATACATTTTCTATAGTAGGTTTCATACACAAAGTAAATCTCATTGGTATACGCTGTGTAAGAATGAATCCATTTTCAATAGCTTTACATTGATCCAAATAACAGATAAGTAGAATAAACTAGAATAATGTTGTGGTATTTATATGTATAAGAGGAAGCAGCAGAATGGTAAGAATGATTTTACTCTGTTGTTGTGAAAATGGAATTAGTCAACTGGCCAGAATTATTGTGCTTAATTACAACCAGTCAAGTCAATTTCTCTTTTGGTTCATGCTGATGTTGTGCAGTGCTTAGAGCAGCTGCTTTTTTAATGTTTATCTCAAATAAGACTTCCCATGCTTAATGAGCCAATGAATCTTCTGCACCTATGATTCAGTGCTTCTGTGCTCCTTGAAGTCATTGATGCCTCCAAAGCTGGTGTTGGAGGGCCATTATAATAGCAGTCACAAAATGGACTCCTTAGGCAGCAACACTGAGCAGGATGCTATTAATATCTACACTTACACTGTAATAATTTCCATCAAGCTCTTTCATAGTGTTACAAATACAATTATGTCTATTTCCGTAACAAAAGCTTCAGTGATGCAAAAAGCTTGCATTTGCATTAATTAGAACAATGCATGGCAAACCTGGGGTCTGGTAGTATTCCAGTAACAAACAGAGTACTGGTAGGTCGCTGGTGTCAGAAAGTGTTTTAAGGTTGCAGATAATTAATCATTTTAATCCATTTGATTAATGACTTAAATATGTTTGAATTAGAGACAATTCTTGGATGAGATCACAGCAGTCGTAATGGTCAATCACGCCACATTGGGGGGACTAATAGTTCCTTCCCGACTTCCTACTTCCAACTCTGCCTTCATTTCTATCTCATCCACACACCTGTAAAGTGTTGTGACTGCATCTTGCACCATTGTGATATGAATTTGTCAGCAGACAGACAGAAATACAAACACTTGGGTTCCATAAATCCTCCTCTGTGGTAGTTCATGCTACAGGAGGTTTCTCAGAACCAATTTTTGCCAGACTCTTCAGGTGAAAACAAAACTAGTTTCGTTGTACAGATGGTAAACATATTTGTATAGGCCTATATGAAGTTGTTGAGCAGGAATAATAAAAGGCCTGCACTTCCTGCAAGTCTATGTGCACAGAGATGTATTCCATATGCTTACCATTGTTTCATGAGACTTTTCTGCATTCGTCGTGGACAGTTTTTAATTGAACGTTTTGATTTCTAAAAGAAACTTGTAAAGCATGTCTTACTGCCAACTTCACTTTCAATCTAACACATACATATACATGATCAGAATTTGTCATAAGGACAGAGCAGAGGATGGCAGCTGATGTTAAAATTGAGGTTAAAAATGTACTCTCTTCTCTTTTAGGGAGCTATACATTCTGAAAGGCACCTGGTTACGACCACAGATTTTCAACAGCTCAACACTCCGAATATTGTCACCTTGTTTTGGACACCGCCTTTCTCAATGTTGCTCCCCGGGGGCTTCTTAGCAGCCCACTGCTCCTCAGGGATGGGTTAAATGCAGAAGGCAAATTTCGTGTATATATGTAACAATGTATATATGATCAATAAAGCTCATTTTCATTCATTTATTTTTTTCCAGTTTCATGTACGTACTGTTCGCTCAAGACCATTACAGACCTGCCATTATGTTGTCCTATAAAGAAAAAGTGAATGTGAAATGGGATTTTAAATCAGGTCATCAGTGTTCATTTGAGACTAGTGATTGACATAATTAAAAATAAATAAATATGAAATATTCAAGCATAGAAAGGGACTGTGACATCTGCAATGCTGCAGAGAAATTGCTCCGACCACTGAATTATGAGTATTATATTATAAGTGAATCAAATTGCGTTTTCCTTAATGAAGCCACACATATTTGGACTTTTTCTGTCTATGGCACCAAAGATTGCAGATTGGAGTTTTAATTAAACATTTGCCAGAGGCACAGCTGCCGCAAGACACACATACTTAGATAGCTGAAAACGTTTCACCATTCTCCAGATCAGACCAGCATGGGTATAAGCCTAGTTTTTGCTGTTAGCATTTTAACACCCGATATGTTCCAACTACAGAACAGCGAGCATTTATGTTAAACCTGCCAACATGAACAGAATATTCGTTGGGCTTTAAAAATGCATTGAATAACAGCCATCTTTTTACGTTTTTTAGCTGTATTGAACCATAAACTTGTCTTTAACCTCCTCTATTATAATCTAAACTGCTCCAGAAATGAGGCATGGTTTGTAGACAGTTGTGAGTTTGACGGACATGTTGGCTAGTTTACTAGTGATATGCTGACTGGCTTCAACGGTTTGCGAACAAATTTGTCAAAAAGCCTCCATCACTACATGGCTCTGAAGCCATGACAAAAGAGAGGCTGAGGCAAATAAGTATTTTATTATAAATAAAGTTGATGGTAACAAAACACAGAAAACAATGGGATGTGACAATTAGTAAAAATGAGTGATGAAGGTGGGTGTCTCCATTAGTTCTGACTGTAGTGTGAGAAATAGATGTTGCATGGATGGGTACAATGCAAAACCTTTTCAATTTATTTAGTTTAGCCCAAAATCACAAATATGCCTCAGAGGGCTTTACAATCTGTACACAAATTACATCCTCCGTCCCGGTAACCTCACCTTGGTAAAGGAAAATCTGCTTTAAAAAAAAAAAAAAAAAAAAAAAAAAAAAAAAAAAAAAAAAAAACTTTAACAGGGAGAAAAAAGGAAGAAACCTTGAGCGCAACAGAGGAGGAATCCTTCTCCCAGGATGGACAGAAATGCAATAGATGTCATGTGTACAGAATGAACAAAATAACAGAGTTACAAAACATTAAATGCATATGACAAATGATTCATATAGTAAGAGTAGTCAGAAAAAATGAAGACTACTAATAATAACGGAATCAATGGATGTAGTAGAATAATGATAAGAGCAGTATTGGTTTAGGGAATAGTAATAGTAATGTGACTAATAGTAATGGTAGTATCAGTGGGTGTCAGCCGGGGTACGGCAGGAGGCAAGACCACAGTCCAGATAGAATCACGATTCATGGAAACCTATGGGGCCAGAAAGCACAAAGACTTCAGGGAAGAAGCAAAGTCAGTAATATGCATAAATAGGACATTAATTCATAAAGATGGAGAGCGAGAAGAGGATAGAGGAGCTCAGTGTATCCTAGGTAGTCCCCAGCAGTCTAGGCATATAGCAGCATATCTAGGCGCTGAAACAAAGCAAAGCTGAACCAGCCCTAACTATAAGCTCTATCAAAAAGGAAGGTCTTAACCCTACTCTTAAAAGTGGTGTGTGTCTGCCACCTGGACTTACACTGCAAGCTTGTTCCACAGAAGAGGAGCTTGATAACTGAAGACTCTGGCTCCCATCCTTCTTTTGATACTCTAGGAAGCACAAGTAACCCTGCATTCAGGGAGCACAGCTCTCTAGTTGGGTAATATGGAACTATAAGCTCCTTTAGATAAGACGGTGCCTGGCCAATTAGAGCTTTGTAGGTGAGGAGTAGGATTTAAAATTATATTCTTGATTTAACAGGAGCCAGTGCAGAGAAGCTTATACAGGAGTAATATGATCTCTTTTCTTAGTTGTGGTTAGAACACGTGCTGCAGCATTCTGGATGAAATGTAGAGATTTAAGATACTTATTAAGCAGCCTGATAATAAGGAGTTGCACTAATCTAGTCTAGAAGTAACAAATGCTGGGGTTTTTTTTTTGGGGGGGGTTCTGCGTCGCTCTGAGTAATGATTTGCTTGATTTTCGAAATGTTACGTAGTCGAAAAAAGACTGTCCTTGAATTTTTATTTTTTTATTTAGGAGTTAAAGATAACTCTGCAGTTCTTTATGGTAGTGCTGGATGCCAGGGCAATGCCATCTACAGAAACCGTATAGTTAGATAATTGAGTTCGGAAATGTTCTGAATAACTTCAGTGTTGTCCGAGTTTATCATCAAGAAGTTGCAGGTCATCCAGGTTTTTATGTCCTTAAGACAAGCTGTAACGGGTGGTGTGTGGACCCAAGTGCAGTGCGACCAGGAGACAGGGTAATGTTCAGGAGCTTTATTCAAAGTGGAGCAAACAGCAGACAGACAGGCAGGAGATAACTCACGGGGATATTCCACTCTAGAGAGCGCTGATCCGTCAGCGGAGCAGGCCGACAAAAACCAAAAGGAGCGAAGGCTAATCTCGTGGTCGGGGACAGAAGGCTGAGTCAGTTACCGGGGCAGAGGCAAGGAGGAGAAGTCCAAACAAGCGGGGTCGGCAACGGGAAATCAGTCCGGGGAATAACGCTGGAAGGTCTGGCATAATGCGGAGAACGAACTGGCAGTGAGTGTGTGTGAGACTGGGGTATTTATACTGAGGTGAGTAGTGCAGCAGAGTGAGCAGGTGAGAGGGATGGTGCTGATGAGGTGGGTGTGGCAGACAGGTGCACTGCATGAGGCTGATCAGGTGAGTGAGGGAGAGTGTGGTAAGAGAGTGGGGGCTGGGCTGTGAGCTGAGAGAAATAGACAGAGTGCAGGAATAGTGAACAGGCGTGACTGTGACACAAGCTTGAAGTTTAGTTTTTGAAGGTTTCGTCTGGCTTGATCGATAGACTGGATACAGTACTGGAATCTATTCATATGAACGTTTTTGGGAGCCCAAAAGTGCCAGTTGGATGCTGGAGTACTGGAACAGTTTTGGCCATCTGCGTCAACCTCAGGCCGTCCCCAATATCCGGCCATCTGCGCCCGTCCAATTCCTGCAGAAGATTAATTCCCCTGGCCCCTCTTCAGCACCAAACACCTGTCAGACCCTTATCCCATTCTCCATCTGATTCTCCCTGTTTTCCCTGGGTCCAGCCGTTACAAGCACTGAACTCAACCCACAGGGGGCTCTTCAGGCTTTGGGGCAGGAGTGTTGGATGTGAGGGCAGCCCAGACACTTCCGCAGAGAGTGTCCCCATAGGGAGGTCTGCCAGATGATCCAGGTTGACGGCCCAATGACACTTTTCCCCGGTGCAGGTGGACCATAGAGCGTTCCAGTTAGAATTCCAGGGGATATACATCAGGCAATGCTGGATTTGGGCTTCACACAGTCTATAATCCTCCAGAGCTTGGTTTGACCCAGGGCTTTGTTGGAGGCTACAAGGCTTGATATAATGTGTTTCCATGTGGATGTTCACAGGTACCCCGTGGTGCCAGTGAAAATTGGACATAAGGGTAAAAACCATGATGCGATTAACTCCTGGCTAGCGTGACATGGGATATGTGCACGGTTCTTGGTGGTAACGCAAGGTTATCCAACACTGCAGATGGGGAGGGGGAACCAGGATACTTAACACTTTGCCTTTGATGAGTTGATAAAAAATAAATTGGTAATTTGGTTCATCCTGAGGCAGCGCAAACACAACCACACTTCTCACTGGTTAAAGATCCGCTGAGAGCCGCTGGGAATCTGAATCTATTGGCCCAGCATTCAGGGACATGTATGTGTGGTGTGTGTCTTGTCCTGAATGCCGGTTGATTAACCAGCCAGCAATCCGTTAAGCCTAATGAAGGTTCCATTTGAACGTATTGACATGGACCT
>NW_026553386.1:0-676 GCF_027596085.1 Anoplopoma fimbria | reverse complement strand
TTTTTTTTTTTAAATTCACTAACTTTATTGAGACATTTGTTCATACATATAAAACACATATATTTATATATATATATTTAAATTTTCAAGTTCTTATTTTTAAGATCTTAAGTTGATGCCACGAAGGCTGCAATATCATCTATTATCTTTATTTAATGTTTTATTATCTTTATTTAATTAATGTTTCATTATCTTTATTTAATGTTTCATTTTCTTTATTTAATGTTTCATTCTCTTTATTTAATCTTTTATTTTCTTTATTTAATGTTTTATTCTCTTCATTTAATTAATGTTTCATTATCTTTATTTAATGTTTCATTTTCTTTATTTAATGTTTCATTCTCTTTATTTAATGTTTTATTATATATATTTTTTTTAAATTCACTAACTTTATTGAGACATTTGTTCATACATATAAAACACAATATATTTATATATATGTATATATTTAAATTTTCAAGTTCTTATTTTTAAGATCTTAAGTTGATGCCACGAAGGCTGAAATATCATCTATTATCTTTATTTAATGTTTTATTATCTTTATTTAATGTTTCGCGTTTGTCACAGTCGCGGTGCAGTGACGTCACGTCATGATGTTTTCACGGATGTTTATCTGGACGGCTCATCCTCCTGTATACCGGTGTGCCGGATTACCGGCGTTTTTCACGGTACCGGT
>NW_026553385.1:0-738 GCF_027596085.1 Anoplopoma fimbria | reverse complement strand
AGTTACTGTTGTTAGTCTTCATATTTAATCACTATTGTCACATTTGAACAACCTTACTCTTCTTTGCCGTCAGTGGGGATCGAACCGACCAACACAGAGTCTACAGCTGCAGCTTCATGTCTGCACCATGTTGTTCTGCTGCATCTCAACTATTCAACACTTTAAATAAAGAACCCTGAACCTCTTTAAGGTCAAAACCCAACCAGCTTCATTCCACATCATCAGGACTGAAGAGGACCAGAGGGACGTCTAGTCCTCCTCCTTCACACTCATTCTAGAGTGGAGACGTGTGTTAAACAACCTGGACTGTTGTTATTCTAGTGAATGAACTCACTTCTCTCGTTTCACTTTAGAGTGTTTTCTTCCTGATTCCTACTTCCTGTTTTCATTCAAAAACTCTCGGTGCAGTTCCACAGACTCACCAGCAGGTGTCGCTCTATGAGCGGTCTATGGAGTGAGGGCCGCTGTGGTCTGACTGCAGAACATGAAGGAAAACACACAAAGTAGTGCATGAAACAGGAGTCACAACTACTGTATGTATTTAAGAACACTTTAATGTCCTTTATGTGAGTTGGTGGATTGTTTATGGATCGCTCCGCCTCTCTGTGGATCTATTTATCACACAGCGGAGGGATATCCAGCGGCAGTGAGCATAAAGCCTTAATAAACGTTGTGATAATGTAAAGTGAATGGTCTCTCTGGTTATTGTGTATTATTAGTGCATGTGATTATGCATGT
>NW_026553384.1:0-721 GCF_027596085.1 Anoplopoma fimbria | reverse complement strand
GTGGCATCAACTTAAGATCTTAAAAATAAGAACTTGAAAATTTAAATATATACATATATATATAAATATATTGTGTTTTATATGTATGAACAAATGTCTCAATAAAGTTAGTGAATTTAAAAAAATATATATAATAAAACATTAAATAAAGAGAATGAAACATTAAATAAAGATGAAACATTAAATAAAGATAATGAAACATTAATTAATGAAGAGAAACATTAAATAAAGAAATAAACATTAATAAAGGTAAAATAAGTAAAGAGAATGAAACATTAAATAAAGATAATGAAACATTAATAAAGAGAATAAAACATTAAATAAAGAGAATGAAACATTAAATAAAGATAATGAAACATTAAATAAAGATAATGAAACATTAAATAAAGAGATAAACATTAAATAAAGAGAATAAAACATTAAATAAAGATAATAGATGATATTGCAGCCTTCGTGGCATCAACTTAAGATCTTAAAAATAAGAACTTGAAAATTTAAATATATATATATATAAATATATTGTGTTTTATATGTATGAACAAATATCTCAATAAAGTTAGTAGAATTTAAAAAAAAAAAAAAAATCTACCCGGCATGCAATGCGCGGTGATCGCCGGAACCTATTTCCCGGTCACCGGATTCTACGGGACGCTCTCCTCTAGCTCCCAGACGGCTCAACCTCCTCTAGCTATGCTAGCTATAGGAGAGTTGAGCCGGGTCG
>NW_026553383.1:0-2117 GCF_027596085.1 Anoplopoma fimbria | reverse complement strand
AAGACTACATCCTGCAGAAATGTGTTTTAGGAGGCTTAAAGTGATAAATAGCAGCTTTTGGCAGTAATGTCGCGTAAACTGGAGGTAAACTGTGTATTAATGAACATTATCGAATTTCGAGACTATATCCTGCAGAAATGTGTTTTAGGAGGCTTAAAGTGATAAATAGCAGCTTTTGGCAGTAATGTCGCGTAAACTGGAGGTAAACTGTGTATTAATGAACATTATCGAGTTTCGAGACTATATACTGCAGAAATGTGTTTTAGGAGGCTTAAAGTGATAAATAGCAGCTTTTGGCAGTAAAGTCGCGTTAACTTCAGGTAAACTGATAATGTTCATTAATACAAGCTGCTATTTATCACTTTATCCCAAAAAGCAGGATATAGTCTCGAAACTCGATAATGTTCAATAATACACAGTTTACGCAACATTCATGCCAAAGGCTGCTATTTGTCACTTTAAGCCCAAACGCTGATAATGTTCATTAAGCCTCCCAAAAGACATTTCTGCAGTATAGTTACTGAAATAACACAGTTATGTGGCGTAAACTGCAGGTAAACTGTGTATTATTGAACATTACCCAAATTTCAGTAAATGTCCAGCAGAAATGTGTTTTGGGAGGCTTATAGTGGTAATACAGTTTTTGACGGTAATATGGCGTAAACTGTGTATTAATGAACATTATCGAGTTTCGAGACTATATCCTGCAGAAATGTGTTTTAGGAGGCTTAAAGTGATAAATAGCAGCTTTTGGCAGTAATGTCGCGTAAACTGGAGGTAAACTGTGTATTAATGAACATTATCGAGTTTCGAGACTATATCCTGCAGAAATGTGTTTTAGGAGGCTTAAAGTGATAAATAGCAGCTTTTGGCAGTAATGTCGCGTAAACTGGAGGTAAACTGTGTATTAATGAACATTATCGAGTTTCGAGACTATATCCTGCAGAAATGTGTTTTAGGAGGCTTAAAGTGATAAATAGCAGCTTTTGGCAGTAATGTCGCGTAAACTGAGGTAAACTGTGTATTAATGAACATTATCGAAGTTTCTGAGACAGTTATGAACAGTTTGGATGTAGCGTTAAACTACAGGTAAACTGTGTATTAATGAACATTATCGAGTTTCGAGACTATATCCTGCAAAAATGTGTTTTAGGAGGCTTAAAGTGATAAATAGCAGCTTTTGGCAGTTATGTAGCGTTAACTACAGGTAAACTGTGTATTAATGAACATTATCGAGTTTCGAGACTATATCCTGCAGAAATGTGTTTTTAGGAGGCTTAAAGTGATAAATAGCAGCTTTTGGCAGTTATGTAGCGTTAACTACAGGTAAACTGTGTATTAAACATTACCCAAATTTATAAAAAACTGAACATTATCGAGTTATATATCCTGCAGAAATGTGTTTTAGGAGGCTAAAGTGATAAATAGCAGCTTTTGGCAGTAATGTCGCGTAACTACAGGTAAACTGTGTATTAATGAACATTATCGAAGTTTCGAGACTATATCCTGCAGAAATGTTTTTTAGGAGGCTTAAAGTGATAAATAGCAGCTTTTTGGCAGTTATGTCGCGTTAACTACAGGTAAACTGTGTATTAATGAACATTATCGAAGTTTCGAGACTACATCCTGCAGAAATGTGTTTTTAGGAGGCTTAAAGTGATAAATAGCAGCTTTTGGCAGTAATGTCGTTAACTACAGGTAAACTGTGTATTAATGAACATTATCGAAGTTTCGACTATATCCTGCAGAAATGTGTTTTAGGAGGCTTAAAGTGATAAATAGCAGCGCTTTTGGCAGTAATGTCAGCCGCTAACTACAGGTAAACTGTGTATTAATGAACATTATCGAGTTTCGAGACTATATCCTGCAGAAATGTGTTTTAGGAGGCTTAAAGCGATAAATAGCAGCTTTTGGCAGTAATGTAGCGTAAACTGGAGGTAAACTGTGTATTAATGAACATTATCGAAGTTTCGAGACTATATCCTGCAGAAATGTGTTTTAGGAGGCTTAAAGTGATAAATAGCAGCTTTTGGCAGTAATGTAGCGTAACTACAGGTAAACTGTGTATTAATGAACATTATCGAAGTTTCGAGACTATATCCTGCAGAAATGTGTTT
>NW_026553382.1:0-5331 GCF_027596085.1 Anoplopoma fimbria | reverse complement strand
ATAAATGAACCAGGAGTCTGTGGGGACATTCCCAGGAATTCTCAACAGTTTTGATCTTTGGAAAGTCAAATCCAAATCTACACCTGAATTTACAGCTGATCACCAAAGGTGGTTCCAGAGAGAAGGAAACAGAGTGATCTGCTGCTACTCACCCGGCTGTGAGAAAAACAATCACTTTAACGCTTGTTTCAAATCAGTAGTCGCAACGGATCTACCACAATCAACACAGTATGCTGCTGCTACTACTACTACTACTACTACATACTACTACTACTACTAACTACTACTACTACTACTACTACTACTACTAATACTGCTACATATGCATGAATGTTTTAGAAATAATAATCAAATGACTATGAACATGTCTTCATGGTTGGTTGGAGGTTATCTCTTCACAGAGGTTCCATAGTGTAGTCGTTATCACGTCTGCTTTACACGCAGAAGGTCCTGGGTCTAATCCCCAGTGGAACCAGATCTCTGTCTTGTTACCTCTTGGTTAAGGTCAGTTGTGAAGTCATGTATCAAATCAATATTGTGCCATAAACAAAGGGAAACCATGTTCATAACCTGATCAAACAATACATTAAGATTTACAGTATTATTAACCAGGAGTCGTTGGGGAGATTCCCAGAAATTCACGACACTTGGCTTGGATCTTTGGGAAGTGGAAACAAATCTACCACAACTAACACAGTACTCTGCTGCTACTGCTACATATGCATGAATGTTTTAGGAATAATACTCCAATGACTATGAACATGTCTTCATGGTTGGTTTGAGTGTATTACCTCACAGTGGTTCCATAGTGTAGTAGTTATCACGTCTGCTTTACACGCAGAAGGTCCTGGGTTCAACCCCCAGTGGAACCAGATCTCTGTCTTGTTACCACTTGGTTAAGGTCAGTTGTGAAGTCATGTATAAAGTCAATAAATTCAGAATTCTGCCAATAACCATGTTCATAACCTGAATGTCTAAGCCTTTACAGTATTATGAACCAGGAGTCTGTAAAGACATAAACCAGGAATTCTGACACAGTTTGGATCTTTGGGAAGTGAGATCCAAAGAACATCTGAAATTACAGTTGATCACCAAAGATGGTTCCAGAGAGAAGGAAACAGAGTGATCTGCTGCTACAGCCCGGCTGTGAGAAAAACAATCACTTTAACGCTTTTTTCAACTCAGTATTTGCAACAAATCTACCACAATTAACACAGTATGCTGCTGCTACTACTACTACTACTACTACTACTACTACTAATACTACTACTACTACTACTACTACTACTACTACTACTATACTACAACTACTACTAATACTACTAATACTACTACTACTACTACTACTACTACTGCTACTAATACTTACTACTACTACACTACTACTACTACTACTACTAATAATACTACTACTACTACTAATACTAATAATAATAATAATAATATCTTTATTTTATATTGCGCTTTTCAGATACCCAAAGTCGCAGATTACAAAGTCATAGAGGGGGGTAATTACAGACAGGGGGGACAGTACAAGCAGGACACATTTACATTTACAGGCAAAGAAGGGGGGGGGGGGTATTACAGACAGGGGGACAACACAAGCATACACACAGCACAGGCAGAAAAAACAGAGTTATTGAGATGTAACAGGGGTAGAAGTGTAGGCAGTTGGGTAATGGTGGCTAGGGATAGGGAAGATCATAGGCTTGGGTGAAGAGGTATGTTTTGAGGCGGGACTTGAATGTTGTGAGTGAGGGAGAGTGGCGAACAGATTGGGGGAGGGAATTCAGAGTCGGGGTGCTGTGCGTGAGAATGCTCTGTCGCCAAAAGTTTTTAATCGGGATGTTGGTGTAGTCAGGGTGAGAGTGGAGGAGGAACGGGGTGGCTCGGGAGGGGCGGTGGGGGAGGAGGAGGTCAGACAGGTAGGGGGGCTAGGTGGTGAAGAGCTTTGAAGGTGAGGAGGAGTATTTTGAAGTTGATGCGCTGCTTGATGGGGAGCCAGTGGAGAGAGTGGAGAACGGGAGTGATGTGTTCACGGGACCGGGTGTGGGTGAGGAGGCGGGCAGCAGAGTTTTGGACCATTTGGAGTCTATGGAGGGAATGGGAGGAGATGCCAGTAAGGAGGGAGTTGCAGTAGTCGAGGCGAGAGGAGATGAAGGCATGGATGAGGGATTCAGCAGCAGGGGGAGGCAGTGTCTGATTTTGGCGATGCGGGGAGGTGGAAATATGAGGTCTTGACGATGTGGCTGACATGGGGAGTGAAGGTAAGAGATGACACCGAGATTGCTTGGATGATGGTTGAGGAGTCGGCTGGACATGGGGAGCTCAGACTGTTCAGGGTTGTGAGTTAGCCAAGTTTTTATTGGGAGATGCAAGTTTCATGATGACGTATATCTGGGTGTCATCGAGCAGTGGAAGTCCAGGGTGAGTTGGTTGAGGATGTGACCAAAGGGGGAAGAGGTAGCAGATGAAGAGGAGGGGGCCGAGGACTGATCCCTGGGGGACCCCCTGCGTAACTGGGGGAGAGGGGGTGGATGAGTGACCGAGAGGAGATGAACTGTTGCCTGTTTGTGAGGTATGATGTGAGCCAGTCAAGTGCAGAGCCCTCAACACCCAGTTGGCGCAGCCTTTGTAGGAGGATGGAATGGTTAATAGTGTCAAAGGCTGCGCTGAGGTCTAGTAGTAACAGGATGTTGAGGGCACCGGAGTCTGCAGAGGTGAGGAGATCATTGAGTACTTTGACCAGGGCTGTTTCAGTGCTGTGGAAGTGGACGGAAACCAGATTGGAGGGGTTCGTGAGAGGTTGTTTGACTGGAGGTGGGTGTGGAGTTGGGCGGGCAAATGCGTTCAAGTGTTTTGGAGAGGAACGGCAGGTTGGAGATGGGGCGGTAATTGGAGAGGTTGGCGGGGCCGAGGGTGGGTTTTTTGAGGATGGGGGTGATGGAGGCCAGTTTGTAAATGGAAGGAACATGGCCAAGGGATAGAGACTGATTGAAGAGGGTGGTGAGATGGGGGATGAGAGCAGGGAGGCAGGCCTTGGTTAGGGTCGTTGGGAGGGGGTCAAGAGAGCAGGTGGTGGTTTTAGAGGCAGTGATGATGTCTAAGATGTGAGAGGAGTCAACAGGGGAAAAGGCGGTGAGGGGAGGGGAGGGTGGGTGGTCAGGGAGAGGGGGGGGGGTCAGGGGTGGGGGGGTGATAGAGTTGATGGCGACGGCAGTCAGGGAGCTGTTGATTTTGGAGATTTTGTCATTGAAGGCAAGAAGGAAAGAGTTGCAGAGGTCAGGGGAGGAGGGTGGTGTGGTGTCCAGTGGCTGGAGCAGCTTGTTGACGGTGGCGAACAGGGTGCGGGGGTTCCGGTGAGAGCTGTTGATGAGGGTGGAGAGGTGGGCAGATTTGGCGGCTTGGAGAGCATCACGGTAGGAGGAGATGTGTTGCTTGTAGGCTTCGGCGTGGACAGTGAGGCGGGTTTTTTTGAGGAGTCGTTCCAGTTGGCGGCCCGTCTGCTTCATGGTGCGGAGTTCAGGGGTGTACCAGGGGGCAGGGTTGGTGTATGAGACAGAGGAAGTTTTCCAGGGGGCAAGAGAATCGAGGGAGTCGGAGAGGGTGGTGTTTAGCATGGCAGCATAGTCATCGGGGGGAAGAGGGGGCGGAGTCAGGGGGAAAGCAGAGGATATGAGCTGGGAGAGCGTGAGGGGGTTGACTGACTTGATGTTGCGGTAGGTAATGGTGCGTTTTTTATGGGGTTGTGGGGCGAGGGTAGGGGGCGGAAAAAGGATGCAGAGATGATCAGAGAGTGAGAAGGGGAGGGGGTGGGGGTTGGATATGGGTAGGAGAGAGGAACAAACTAAGTCCAGAGTGTGGCCTTTGGTATGGGTGGGGAAGTCGATGTATTGGGTGAGGTGGAAGCAGTCCAGGAGAGAGAGGAAGTCAGACGTCAGTGGGGCGTTAGGGCAGTCAATGTGGATGTTGAAGTCACCAGTGAGTAGGAGGCGGGAAGAGAGAGAGGATGCGATGGTGAGGAGGTCAGACATGTCAGTGAGAAAAGAGGGGTGGGGCTTTGGGGGACGATAGATTAGAATGGCGGTGATAAAATTGGGGAGGGAGAGAGCGAGGTATTCAAATGATGAGATGGATGGAAGGTTGAGGTTCAGTTCAGTGATGGATGTAGATTTTTTGTGTATGACAGCAAGACCTCCCCACGCCCGGAGAGGCGGGGTTTGGCAGTGTACCTGTAGTTGAATGGAGTGGCTTGGTTGAGAGCGTAGAAGTCCAGGGGCTGTTGCCATGTTTCACAGAGGAAAAGCAGGTCGATGTTGTTGTCGAGTAGCAGTTCAAGTATAATAGGTGATTTGTTGGAGAGGGAACGGCCGGTTCAGCAGTGCAAGGGGTGAGATGGGGGCGCAGGGGTGGGGTGGCGGAGGTTGCTGAGGTTGGCAGTGCGGCTGGTGGGGGCGACGGGGGGCGAACACTAGTCCAGAGTGAGGGGATAGGGTGAGCCATCTTTGGGTTGGTTGTGAGAGAGCCCAGAGCGCCGGTGGGGATGTAACGGGGCCAGCGAAGGATCCCAGCTGAGCTGGCTGCAGAGGCGCAGCAGCTGGGAGACGCAGTTGTGGTTGAGGAGGTGAAGGTCAGCAGCAGTGTAGGTGAGTGGACGAGAAGTTGGTGGGCGTAGTGGTAGTCTGTCCAAGGAGGAGATGTAACGCAGCAGCAAATGAGAATAATCCGTTTAGTAAACTGGCGGTGGCTAGAAGCTGGTTAGCTAGAAGCTGGTGGGCATGGAGTTAGGGAAGCGGCAGTGGACCGGGTGTTGAAGTTGGTGGAGTGGGTGGCGTTGGTTGCCCCCAGACCGTGTCTGCACGGCAGGTAGGACCCGCAATGCCATGGCGGGCCTCAGCAGGCTGTAGCAAGCGAGCTGAGAGGGGTGGAGGGCTCCAAGAACGTCAGCAAGATAGCCAGACAACCGAGCCCAGATCACGCAGTCCACACACTCCCGAAGCCGGGAAAACAGATGAGTCAGTGATAGGAGGTGAGTCCGGAGATGGAAAGTTAATCCAGCTGCTGGCTGGCTGGCTAACGCAATGATCATGGTCAGGAGTGAGGGAGGAGAAAAGTAAAAAACGGGTGCAGCAATGACCGATGAAGTTGAAGGAATACGGATATGTAGACGGATATGTAGACGGGAACAAAGCAAACACTAGAAAGCGACTAACACGACTAACAAAACACGACGATTGCAGGATGACGGCAGTCAACAAACTAGACGCCAGCGTTGCTCTGGCCAATGTCTAATGACAGGAGGAGTCACTCAATACATGCTACAGAACTGCT
>NW_026553381.1:0-2982 GCF_027596085.1 Anoplopoma fimbria | reverse complement strand
AGAGGTGCTTGGGATAAACGTACACTAAGCGCACAACTATCCCAACGCTGCGTTTCCCACTCAACTGCGTGAAATTTAGTAGGTATATGTAACATGATGGGACGTCGTTAAGACGTATGTCCTAAACCCAACAGGAAGTCGGCCATTTGAATTTTATGACTTTTTTGACCATTTCAAGGTGACGTGCTAACAGCTCTCTTAGGAATTCTTGATTGACTTCAAATTCAGTCAGTATGATCTTAAGAACTTTGCATTCCAAAAAGTTATCAAAAGATCAAAAAGTTATCAAACTATGTATCCGTGGCGTCGCTTCCAAAAAACAACATTCGCCATGAAACAGGAAGTCATTATAACTCGGCCGTACATTGTCTATGCTCAAACTTTCTCATATGTCATGCCATCACAGCCCTGAAGACATCTTTGTGTCAATTAAGAATCATAGTAATAGCGCCACCTAGTGGCAACAGGAAGTTACATGTTGTGTACTCTTACATCCTCCTCATCACAGATTAATCAGATCCCTCTTAAATTTAGTCAGAAAAGCCTTAAGACCTTGATAATGCTTCATTGTGAAGATTGTAAGGATTAGTTCTTGTTGACGATGTTAGTTTCGACAGAATTTGATCATAGCATCATGAACAAATAAACTGATGTAACTCGACTCCACGAGGTCAGACCTTTTCCACATTTCACATGTTTGAATAGACTCCGGGCCTGAAGACATCTACAGTCAAATTTTGAATGATAGTCATAGCGCCACCTTCTGGTAACAGGAAGTTACTGATGCTATACTTTGGCTTGCCACAATTAGTAGGTAAACCAGATCCACCTCAAATTTGTTCCACACAAATGTAAGAAGTTCATAATGCCAGCCCAGAAAGTGGTGGCATCAGCCATCTTCTATGCAGTGGTCTGCTGGAGCAGCAGCATCTCGACAGCCGACAGGAAGAGACTGAACAAAGCTGTTAGAAGGCCAGCAGTGTGCTGGGGTGTCCACTGGATGTACGGTGGAGGTGGTGGGGAGACAGGAGGATGATGGCCAAGCTGTCATCCCTGATGGACAACACCTCCCCCCCCATGCAGGACACCCTGGCAGCTCTGTGCAGCTCCTTCACCACCGGCTGCTTCACCCCCGGTGGTGAAGGAGAGGTACTGCAGGTCCTTCCTTCCTGCTGCTGTCAGGCTGCACAACCAGCTCTGCTCCCAGTAGACCACACATTTTTGTGGCCACAAGAAAGCCACAAAAATCAGGCCCTCCTTTTGAGATCTTTTTAATGCTGAATATCAAAGTTTAAGAGCAACGTTAGTAGCAGGTGAGTCAGCGTCTCAATAAGAAGGAATACATTTACCATTTCAATACATGAAAGACTGCAAATGAAACAATACTGCATTGATCTGTCTTCCACTTATCATCACAACAGAACACAAACCAGTATTAAAACAGGATTGTGGTAAACAGCAGATGGAAGGAGTTCCCACTGAGTTTTGTAGCTAAATGCAAGAAAATGAAATAATAAATATGATTGTTAATGGAAATGTGTGTGTGTGTGTGTGTGTGTGCATTTTGTGATGACGTGGCTTTCAGTGTCTGACTGGTTGGTCAAATCTAATCTATAGCTCTGATGACTTTCTCATGTTTTTATAAAATAGTTTTTACCATCAAAAATACATGGTGCTCTGCATGTGATGCACTGAACTAAAAGAACGTAGATATTTGAGTCTGCAGTTGATATTTTCAACACAAAACAACCACAGACAGCTTCACACTTCTCTGCTCTCACTCTGCAAACTTTAACACCTTTTAGTCAAAGGTGTTAATAACTAAATATGAGGTCATATCCGATAAATGCTGCTCTACACGTTTCCTTTGAACTATTAATGATAAAGAAGAAGGAAGTGTTTCTTTAGGTGTCAGAGCTGAATGCAGTTTATCTGCCAGCCTCCGTCACACTGACCAACAGTCCATTCTGTCTCTGTAAGAAGACTGCTGTTGATTTTGACTACTCAGCGATATTCTCTGTGCTTTATGAGTTTTCATAAACACAGCAGTTGGAATAAGGTCGTTAAATTAGAAGATCAACTCTCTGATTAGAAGCTGAAGACTACAACAGCCATGTTGTTGGCAGAAGCTGGATGTGTGTTTCTGGGTTTCATCCTGTTCATCTCAGGTATGAATGACTGCTAATCCTTATACAGTAATACTCATCAACTGGGAACTGTTCAAAGGTTTTAGGAATGGACAGCAGCTTTTATTATTCATTAAAGAAAAGATGATTGTTTATTCTGCTGTTATGTGCTGTTTGATGCATTAAAGTATATCATTACATTACATTTACATTACAGTCATTTAGCAGACGCTTTTATACATTACAGTACATTACATTACATTACATTACATTACATTACAGTCATTTAGCAGACGCTTTTATCCAAAGCGACTTACAGGAAGTGTATTCAACATAGGTATTCAAGAGAACTACTAGTCACCAGAAGTCATAAGTGCATCTCCTTTCTTAAACAAGCATCTCAAAGCATAAGCCAGAGCAAAAGTATAGTGCAGAGGCAGATTACTACGAAAACAATAATTGCAACAGACTAATCCGAATATAGTAAGTGCTACAAACTACTACGAATAGGATAAGTGCAGTAAACAAATACAAATTCAATAAGTGCAGCGAACTGATACGAATACAGTAAGTGCAGCAACTAATACGAGTGCAATAAGTGCTACGAGGAAGGCTCCGGGTAGTACTTCTTGAAGAGGTGAGTTTTCAGCCTGCGCCTAAAGATGGGCAGCGACTCTGCTGTCCTGACGTCAGTGGGGAGTTCATTCCACCACTGAGGGGCCAGGACAGAAAAAAGCTGTGACCGGGTGGATCGGCCGCAGGGACCTCTGAAGCGACGGGGCAACCAGTCGCCCCGAGGCAGCAGAGCGAAGTGGTCGGGCAGGGGTGTAGGGCTTGACCAAGGCCTGGAGATAGG
>NW_026553380.1:0-3164 GCF_027596085.1 Anoplopoma fimbria | reverse complement strand
GCTTCTGATAAACTTACACTCTCGAAATTCCTTGGGTGTTGGGCATTTTGTGATGACGTGGCTTTCAGTGTCTGACTGGTTGGTCAAATCTAATCTACGTATAGCTCTGATGACTTTCTCATCAGCACGTTCGAAGGCACAACCCTCAGGTGCTAACTACAAGAACATCATTCAAGTCCCCCTGCAACCTTTGCTACCTCATGTTCATGATCACAAGCCTGTCAATTTTGGTCTTTTAAATATCAGATCCCTAAATAATAAGTCGTTCTTAGCTCTGGATTTTATTAATTTCAATAATTGAGACTTTCTTATCATCACAGAGACCTGGTTGTCGCAGGGAGACTGTAGTTCTCTGATTGAAGCAACCCCCCCAGATTTTACACATCTCCATCAACCCCGGCTGTCAGGCAAGGGAGGGGGGGTTGCTGTTATCTACAGAAACAATTTTAAATGCAATACCATTCTACATAGCTCTTTCACTTCATTTGAACATCTTGGTTTTATAGTGAACTCTAAGGATCCAGTGATCATTTTAATAATCTACAGACCACCCAGGCCCAACAGTGTTTTTATCCAAGAGTTTGCGGAGTTACTTTCCCATGTGACATCAAAGTACGACAAAATTCTTATCTTAGGTGATTTTAACATACATGTCTGCTGCCCTTCACAGACCTTTGTCACAGATTTTATGGATACCCTGGAATCTTTTAATCTCACACAGGGTATACAGGAGCCTACACCCTCAAAGGGTCACACCCTAGACCTGGTCACTTATAGTGGTCTCTGCCCTGACAGCTTTGAGACAAAGGGTATCTGTGTGTCTGATCACAAAGCGGTTTTATTTAATGTGGTTTTACTACATCCTCTAACAGTTACTGACAGCTCACCTGTCCGCCGCGAGTTTTAACTCTCTGTCTGCTAGCAAGTTTTCTGAGCTTTTTAACTGCTTTTTAATCCTCATCTTCATTTAGAGGACCTGGTATCCCTTTTAATCACACCTGCCAGAATGTCCTGGACTCTGTTGCCCCCTTGAAAACCAAAAGGTCGAATACAACACCCAGCCCTGGCTAAACGAGTCACCAGAGACTTAAAGAGAGACTGCAGGAGTAAGGAACGAAAATGGAAGAAAACAGGCTTTTTTATGAAATTTGGAAAGATGCGATGAAGTACTATCAAGTGGCAGTTACCAAAATAATTGACTCAATGGTCAGTCAGGTTTTAGAGCTTTACACAGTACAGAAACCGCCCTCCTCAAGGTGTCCAATGACCTCTTTTTGCAGCTAACGGGGGGGAGAGCACGATTTTAATCCTTTTGGACCTAAGTGCAGCCTTTGACATGGTTGACCATGCCATTTTAATCAACCGTCTTAAGAACTGGGTTGGCATCAAGGACTCTGCACTTAGTTGGTTTTATTCTTACCTCACTGACAGAACCCACTCGGTCACCATAGGTAATTACTCATCTTCTACTTCTAACATTACCTGTGGTGTTCCGCAAGTTCTATTTTAGGTCCAATTATATTTTCCATATACATACTCCCCCTAGGTCAAATCATCAAACGTCATAATGTCTCTTTTCATTGCTACGCAGATGACACACAGATATACCTTCCACTGAGACCCGATGACCCAAGAAGCCGAGCTGCTATTATGGACTGTCTTAAGGATATCAACTGTTGGATGGCTCAGAACTTTCTTCAACTAAATAATTTGAAATCTGAGATAATTTTATTTAGTCCCCTAAACCCCATCACTCCTATTGTAAATGCACTTGGTCCTCTGTCTTTAAATATAAAATCCACGGCAAGTTCTGTTTGATTCCGACTTCACTTTCAGACCCCACATCACAAAAGTAGTCCAGTTGTGTTTCCTCCAAATCAGAACCATCTCCAAAATAAAACCTATCCTCACTCTCCCAGACCTGGAAAAAATCATACATGCATTTGTGTTTTGAAGACTGGACTACTGTAACTCCCTCCTCTCTGGCATCAACCACAAGTCACTCTCTGGCCTCCAACTGGTTCAGAACTCCGCGCGAGGCTTCTTACTGGTTGTAACAGACGACATCCCATCACCCGATCCTGTCTTCTCTTCACTGGCTCCTGTTCGTTTCAGAATTGATTTTAAGATTTTGCTGATCACTTTTTAAAGCACGTCTGGAGTCTGGCCCCGACATACATAGGAGAAATGTTGACCCCGTATGAGCCAGCTCGCAGCCTTAGATCCTCAGGTGGGGCCCTTCTGGTTGTTCCAAAAGTTTTAAATCACTTCTTAAAACACATTTTTATAGATTGGCTTTTATGTGATGTCGTCGTTTTATTGGTTCATTTTCATTTGGTCTTGGTATTTTATCTTATATTTGTTTACTATATTTTACCATTATCACTTGATTTTATTTATTTTATTTATTTTATTTATTTTATTTATTTTATTTATTTTATTTATTTATTTTATTTATTTTATTTATTTTATTTATTTATTTTGTTTGTTTATTTGATTGTCACTTGTTATTTCATTTTGTTTCTTATGCACTGTTTGCTGGCTGGTCTGTCAAAGCACTTTGTAAACCTTGTTTTTGAAAGGTGCTATATAAATAAAGTTATTATTATTTATTATTATCATGTTTTTATAAAATAGTTTTTACCATGAAAAATACATGGTGCTTGCATTGTTAATAGCTCGTTAGCAACAGGAACTATTCCATCCAGTCTTAAACATGCTGAGGTCCAACCACTTTTAAAGAAACCGAATCTTGATCCCTCGGTTCTTAACAATTTCAGGCCTATTTCTAAACTTCCGTTTTTATCAAAAGTTTTAGAGAAAGTTGTTTCAAACCCAACTTCTAGCCTTTATGGGTCTTAATGATGTGTTTGAGAAGTTTCAGTCAGGTTTTAGAGCTTTACACAGTACAGAAACGGCCCTCCTCAAGGTGTCCAATGACCTCCTTTTAGCAGCTGACGAGGGGGAGAGCTCGATTTTAATCCTTTTGGACCTAAGTGCAGCCTTTGACATGGTAGACCATGCCTTTTTAATCAACCGTCTTAAGAACTGGGTTGGCATCAAGGACTCTGCACTTAGTTGGTTTTATTCTTACCTCACTGACAGAACCCACTCGGTCACCATAGGTAATTACTCATCTTCTACTTCTAACATTACCTGTGGTG
>NW_026553379.1:0-6914 GCF_027596085.1 Anoplopoma fimbria | reverse complement strand
GTCTTTTAGCACACTAAAACGGCGTAAAATGACCTCCAGCAGCCCAGGGAGGAAAAAAATAGCAGGCGCTTTCCGGAGCATTTTAGTGCTGAAATCCGGCTTAATCTGTCTTTTAAGGCAGTGAAACGGCGTAAAATGACCGGCATCACAGCGTCAAAACACCCGCAGCAGAGTGCTCCAAGTCAGGGTAAACTCTGGGAGTGACAGCGGGTCTTTTAGCACACTAAAACGGCGTAAAATGAACCGAAACAACCATGCTGCTCCATCCGCCTAAAAAATGACCGCGACCGCCGGCTGAAAACGTCCGTAAAAGAGAGCATGAAGTGGCTAAACAGTGGTGCCATCAGCCTGTCTCTCCATGCTGCTGAATCCGCGTGAAAATGACCGCGACCGCGGGCTGAAAACGGAAGGATAGCATAGCTAGAGGAGGTTGAGCCGTCCGGGAGCTAGAGGAGCCGTCCCGGTAGAATCCCGGTGACCGGGAAATAGGTTCCGGCGATCACCGCGCATTGCATGCCGGGTAGTTTTTATTTTATTTTATTTTTTTAAATTCAATAACTTTCTTGAGACATTTGTTCATACATATAAACGAAAGATCATTATCTTTATTTAATGTTTTATTATCTTTATTTAATGTTTCGCGTTTGTCACAGTCGCGGTGCAGTGACGTCACGTCATGATGTTTTCACGGATGTTTATCTGGACGGCTCATCCTCCTGTATACCGGTGTGCCGGATTACCGGTGTTTTCACGGTACCGGTACCGGTGGACCGGCGGCTCAACCTCCTATAGCTAGCATAGCTAGAGGAGGTTGAGCCGTCTGGGAAGCTAGAGGAGCGTCCGGTAGAATCCCGGTGACCGGGAAATAGGTTCCGGCGATCACCGCGCATTGCATGCCGGGTAGATTTTATTTATTTATTTATTTTTTAATTTTAATTTTTAATTTTTTTAATTTTAATTTTTATTTTTAATTTTTTTTAATTCAATAACTTTATTGAGACATTTGTTCATACATATAAAACACAATATATTTATATATATATATATATATATATATATATATATATATATTATATATGTATATATTTACATTTTCAAGTTCTTATTTTTAAGATCTTAAGTTGATGCCACGAAGGCTGAAACATCATCTATTATCTTTATTTAATGTTTTATTCTATTTATTTAATGTTTCATTATCTTTATTAAATGTTATATTCTCTTTATTTAATGTTTCATTCTCTTTATTTAATGTTTTATTATCTTCATTTAATGTTTTATTCTCTTTGTTTAATGTTTTAATATCTTTATTTAATGTTTTATTCTATTTATTTAATGTTTCATTCTCTTTATTTAATGTTTTAATATCTTTATTTAATGTTTTAATATCTTTGTTTAATGTTTTATTATCTTTATTTAATGTTTCGCGTTTGTCACAGTCGCGGTGCAGTGACGTCACGTCATGATGTTTTCACGGATGTTTATCTGGACGGCTCATCCTCCTGTATACCGGTGTGCCGGATTACCGGTGTTTTTCACGGTACCGGTACCGGTGGACCGGCCGGCTCAACCTCCAGCCGGTCTTTTAGCACACTAAAACGGCGTAAAATGACCTCCAGCAGCCCAGGGAGGAAAAAAATAGCAGGCGCTTTCCGGAGGATTTTAGTGCTGAAATCCGGCTTAATCTGTCTTTTAAGGCAGTGAAACGGCGTAAAATGACCGGCATCACAGCGTCAAAACACCCGCAGCAGAGTGCTCCAAGTCAGGGTAAACTCTGGGAGTGACAGCGGGTCTTTTAGCACACTAAAACGGCGTAAAATGAACCGAAACAACCATGCTGCTCCATCCGCCTAAAAAATGACCGCGACCGCCGGCTGAAAACGTCCGTAAAAGAGAGCATGAAGTGGCTAAACAGTGGTGCCATCAGCCTGTCTCTCCATGCTGCTGAATCCGCGTGAAAATGACCGCGACCGCGGGCTGAAAACGGAAGGATAGCATAGCTAGAGGAGGTTGAGCCGTCCGGGAGCTAGAGGAGCCGTCCCGGTAGAATCCCGGTGACCGGGAAATAGGTTCCGGCGATCACCGCGCATTGCATGCCGGGTAGTTTTTATTTTATTTTATTTTTTTAAATTCAATAACTTTCTTGAGACATTTGTTCATACATATAAACGAAAGATCATTATCTTTATTTAATGTTTTATTATCTTTATTTAATGTTTCGCGTTTGTCACAGTCGCGGTGCAGTGACGTCACGTCATGATGTTTTCACGGATGTTTATCTGGACGGCTCATCCTCCTGTATACCGGTGTGCCGGATTACCGGTGTTTTTCACGGTACCGGTACCGGTGGACCGGCCGGCTCAACCTCCTATAGCTAGCATAGCTAGAGGAGGTTGAGCCGTCTGGGAGCTAGAGGAGGCGTCCCGGTAGAATCCCGGTGACCGGGAAATAGGTTCCGGCGATCACCGCGCATTGCATGCCGGGTAGATTTTATTTATTTATTTATTTTTTAATTTTAATTTTTAATTTTTAATTTTTTTTTTTTAATTTTAATTTTTAATTTTTTTTTTTAATTCAATAACTTTATAGACATTTGTTCATACATATAAAACACAATATATTTATATATATATATATATATGTATATATATTTACATTTTCAAGTTCTTATTTTTAAGATCTTAAGTTGATGCCACGAAGGCTGAAACATCATCTATTATCTTTATTTAATGTTTTATTCTATTTATTTAATGTTTCATTATCTTTATTAAATGTTATATTCTCTTTATTTAATGTTTCATTCTCTTTATTTAATGTTTTATTATCTTCATTTAATGTTTTATTCTCTTTGTTTAATGTTTTAATATCTTTATTTAATGTTTTATTCTATTTATTTAATGTTTCATTCTCTTTATTTAATGTTTTAATATCTTTATTTAATGTTTTAATATCTTTGTTTAATGTTTTATTATCTTTATTTAATGTTTAGCGTTTGTCACAGTCGCGGTGCAGTGACGTCACGTCATGATGTTTTCACGGATGTTTATCTGGACGGCTCATCCTCCTGTATACGGTGTGCCGGATTACCGGTGTTTTTCACGGTACCGGTACCGGTGGACCGGCCGGCTCAACCTCCAGCCGGTCTTTTAGCACACTAAAACGGCGTAAAATGACCTCCAGCAGCCCAGGGAGGAAAAAAATAGCAGGCGCTTTCCGGAGGATTTTAGTGCTGAAATCCGGCTTAATCTGTCTTTTAAGGCAGTGAAAGCGGCGTAAAATGACCGGCATCACAGCGTCAAAACACCCGCAGCAGAGTGCTCCAAGTCAGGGTAAACTCTGGGAGTGACAGCGGGTCTTTTAGCACACTAAAACGGCGTAAAATGAACCGAAACAACCATGCTGCTCCATCCGCCTAAAAAATGACCGCGACCGCCGGCTGAAAACGTCCGTAAAAGAGAGCATGAAGTGGCTAAACAGTGGTGCCATCAGCCTGTCTCTCCATGCTGCTGAATCCGCGTGAAAATGACCGCGACCGCGGGCTGAAAACGGAAGGATAGCATAGCTAGAGGAGGTTGAGCCGTCCGGGAGCTAGAGGAGCCGTCCCGGTAGAATCCCGGTGACCGGGAAATAGGTTCCGGCGATCACCGCGCATTGCATGCCGGGTAGTTTTTATTTTATTTTATTTTTTTAAATTCAATAACTTTCTTGAGACATTTGTTCATACATATAAACGAAAGATCATTATCTTTATTTAATGTTTTATTATCTTTATTTAATGTTTCGCGTTTGTCACAGTCGCGGTGCAGTGACGTCACGTCATGATGTTTTCACGGATGTTTATCTGGACGGCTCATCCTCCTGTATACCGGTGTGCCGGATTACCGGTGTTTTTCACGGTACCGGTACCGGTGGACCGGCCGGCTCAACCTCCTATAGCTAGCATAGCTAGAGGAGGTTGAGCCGTCTGGGAAACTAGAGGAGGCGTCCCGGTAGAATCCCGGTGACCGGGAAATAGGTTCCGGCGATCACCGCGCATTGCATGCCGGGTAGATTTTATTTATTTATTTATTTTTTTTTAATTTTAATTTTTTTTTTTTTTAATTTTAATTTTTTTTTTTTTTTTAATTCAATAACTTTATTGAGACATTTGTTCATACATATAAAACACAATATATTTATATATATATATATATATATATATATGTATATATTTACATTTTCAAGTTCTTATTTTTAAGATCTTAAGTTGATGCCACGAAGGCTGAAACATCATCTATTATCTTTATTTAATGTTTTATTCTATTTATTTAATGTTTCATTATCTTTATTAAATGTTATATTCTCTTTATTTAATGTTTCATTCTCTTTATTTAATGTTTTATTATCTTCATTTAATGTTTTATTCTCTTTGTTTAATGTTTTAATATCTTTATTTAATGTTTTATTCTATTTATTTAATGTTTCATTCTCTTTATTTAATGTTTTAATATCTTTATTTAATGTTTTAATATCTTTGTTTAATGTTTTATTATCTTTATTTAATGTTTTTATTTAATGCGTTTGTCACAGTCGGTGCAGTGACGTCACGTCATGATGTTTTCACGGATGTTTATCTGGACGGCTCATCCTCCTGTATACCGGTGTGCCGGATTACGGTGTTTTCACGGTACCGGTACCGGTGGACCGGCCAACCTCAACCTCCAGCCGGTCTTTTAGCACACTAAAACGGCGTAAAATGACCTCCAGCAGCCCAGGGAGGAAAAAATAGCAGGCGCTTTCCGGAGGATTTTAGTGCTGAAATCCGGCTGAATCTGTCTTTTAAGGCAGTGAAAATTTTAAAATGACCGGCATCACAGCGTCAAAACACCCGCAGCAGAGTGCTCCAAGTCAATAAACTCTGGGAGTGACACGGGTTTTCATAGCACACTAAAACACGTAAAATGAACCGAAACAACCATGCTGCTCCATCCGCCTAAAAATGACCGCGATTTTCCGGCTGAAAACGTCCGTAAAAGAGAGCATGAAGTTGATAAACAGTGGTGCCATCAGCCTGTCTCTCCATGCTGCTCTTTAATCCGCGTGAAAATGACCGCGACCGCTTTATTAAATGGAAGGATAGCATAGCTAATGTTTGATTCGTCCGGGATTTAATGTTTTATTATCTTCATTTAATGTTTTATCCTCTTTGACCGGGAATGTTTCCGGCGATCACCTTTATTTAATTTTTATTTTATTTTATTTTTTTTTTTTAAATTCAATAACTTTATTGAGACATTTGTTCATACATATAAATGTTTTATCATTATCTTTATTTAATGTTTTATTATCTTTATTTAATGTTTCGCGTTTGTCACAGTCGCGGTGCAGTGACGTCACGTCATGATGTTTTCACGGATGTTTATCTGGACGGCTCATCCTCCTGTATACCGGTGTGCCGGATTACCGGTGTTTTTCACGGTACCGGTACCGGTGGACCGGCCGGCTCAACCTCCAGCCCGGTCTTTTAGCACACTAAAACGGCGTAAAATGACCTCCAGCAGCCCAGGGAGGAAAAAAATAGCAGGCGCTTTCCGGAGGATTTTAGTGCTGAAATCCGGCTTAATCTGTCTTTTAAGGCAGTGAAACGGCGTAAAATGACCGGCATCACAGCGTCAAAACACCCGCAGCAGAGTGCTCCAAGTCAGGGTAAACTCTGGGAGTGACAGCGGGTCTTTTAGCACACTAAAACGGCGTAAAATGAACCGAAACAACCATGCTGCTCCATCCGCCTAAAAAATGACCGCGACCGCCGGCTGAAAACGTCCGTAAAGAGAGCATGAAGTGGCTAAACAGTGGTGCCATCAGCCTGTCTCTCCATGCTGCTGAATCCGCGTGAAAATGACCGCGACCGCGGGCTGAAAACGGAAGGATAGCATAGCTAGAGGAGGTTGAGCCGTCCGGGAGCTAGAGGAGCCGTCCCGGTAGAATCCCGGTGACCGGGAAATAGGTTCCGGCGATCACCGCGCATTGCATGCCGGGTAGTTTTTATTTTATTTTATTTTTTTAAATTCAATAACTTTCTTGAGACATTTGTTCATACATATAAACGAAAGATCATTATCTTTATTTAATGTTTTATTATCTTTATTTAATGTTTCGCGTTTGTCACAGTCGCGGTGCAGTGACGTCACGTCATGATGTTTTCACGGATGTTTATCTGGACGGCTCATCCTCCTGTATACCGGTGTGCCGGATTACCGGTGTTTTTCACGGTACCGGTACCGGTGGACCGGCCGGCTCAACCTCCTATAGCTAGCATAGCTAGAGGAGGTTGAGCCGTCTGGGAGCTAGAGGAGGCGTCCGGTAGAATCCCGGTGACCGGGAAATAGGTTCCGGCGATCACCGCGCATTGCATGCCGGGTAGATTTTATTTATTTATTTATTTTTTAATTTTAATTTTTAAAAAAAAATTTTTTTTTTTTTAATTTTTAATTTTTTTTTAATTCAATAACTTTATTGAGACATTTGTTCATACATATAAAACACAATATATTTATATATATATATATATATATATATATATATATATATATATATATATATATATGTATATATTTACATTTTCAAGTTCTTATTTTTAAGATCTTAAGTTGATGCCATTTAAGGCTGAAACATCATCTATTATCTTTATTTAATGTTTTATTCTATTTATTTAATGTTTCATTATCTTTATTAAATGTTATATTCTCTTTATTTAATGTTTCATTCTCTTTATTTAATGTTTTATTATCTTCATTTAATGTTTTATTCTCTTTGTTTAATGTTTTAATATCTTTATTTAATGTTTTATTCTATTTATTTAATGTTTCATTCTCTTTATTTAATGTTTTAATATCTTTATTTAATGTTTTAATATCTTTGTTTAATGTTTTATTATC
>NW_026553377.1:0-3126 GCF_027596085.1 Anoplopoma fimbria | reverse complement strand
AGAAGAAAGATGTAGCAGTGGTAAATATATATCTTGTAAGACTCTCAGGTAGTACAATATTTACTACGCTTACACACTGAACACTTTCCGATTCCGCCTGACCGGAGTTACAGGTCGGCTGGTCAAATTTCCTGATGTAGGACCAGCTTCTAAATACCAGGTACAAAAGTTACCTTTTGCAAAGATACGCCATGTTTTCCAGTGGACTCATAGTGGGAAGCATAGAGGAATACACATACAATAGATCATGACTCAGTCAAAGAGAGAAAACAAGACATGAACCAGCATAAATGATATTTTCACTCATCTTTAAGTTTTATCAATTTATTTTCTTTTCAATTTACAAGCACTGATTTTACATTTTCAAACAGTAAATATTAATCTTGTTACTGCACTACATTTGTGATCCTTATAGCCACTTTGTACATTCTGATTTGACATTTAAAAGCTGTGAGTGTGTTCCTGTATAGACGACAGAGCAAAGCGTGGTGATATAGTATCTTTAAAAGGACCTTTGGTAGGCACAATATTTGCTTACGGCCATACCACCCTGAACACGCCCGATCTCGTCTGATCTCGGAAGCTAAGCAGGGTCGGGCCTGGTCAGTACTTGGATGGGAGACCGCCTGGGAATACCAGGTGCTGTAAGCTTTTTTTCACTCCTCTTTACAAAAAGCAGAGGGCGCTGCTGCTTTTTCAGTGGACACCGACAGGGTGGGAAGGATATAGCTAGATCATGACTTGCCGGTATAGAAATGACACAAATCCAGTTAAATGATGGCTTTCATCATTCCTAAGCTCATCGATCATTTTCTTTTCAATTTTATGCTAACGTATTCTACATTTCAACAGTAAATATTAATATTTTTACTGCACTACATTTGTGATCCTTATAGCCACTTTGTACATTCTGATTTGACATTTAAAAGCTGTGAGTGTGTCTAGACGACAGAGCAAAGCGTGGTGATATAGTATCTTTAAAAGGACCTTTGGTAGGCACAATATTTGCTTACGGCCATACCACCCTGAACACGCCCCGATCTCGTCTGATCTCGGAAGCTAAGCAGGGTCGGGCCTGGTCAGTACTTGGATGGGAGACCGCCTGGGAATACCAGGTGCTGTAAGCTTTTTTCACTCCTCTTTACAAAAAGCAGAGGGCGCTGCTGCTTTTTCAGTGGACACCGACAGGGTGGGAAGGATATAGCTAGATCATGACTTGCCGGTATAGAAATGACACAAATCCAGTTAAATGATGGCTTTCATCATTCCTAAGCTCATCGATCATTTTCTTTTCAATTTTATGCTAACGTATTCTACATTTCAACAGTAAATATTAATATTTTTACTGCACTACATTTGTGATCCTTATAGCCACTTTGTACATTCTGATTTGACATTTAAAAGCTGTGAGTGTGTCTGGAAATCTGCAGGCGCTCCCTGTATAGACGAAAGAGCAAAGCGTGGTGATATAGTATCTTTAAAAGGACCTTTGGTAGGCACAATATTTGCTTACGGCCATACCACCCTGAACACGCCCGATCTCGTCTGATCTCGAAGCTAAGCAGGGTCGGGCCTGGTCAGTACTTGGATGGGAGACCGCCTGGGAATACCAGGTGCTGTAAGCTTTTTTCACTCCTCTTTACAAAAAGCAGAGGGCGCTGCTGCTTTTTCAGTGGACACCGACAGGGTGGGAAGGATATAGCTAGATCATGACTTGCCGGTATAGAAATGACACAAATCCAGTTAAATGATGGCTTTCATCATTCCTAAGCTCATCGATCATTTTCTTTTCAATTTTATGCTAACGTATTCTACATTTCAACAGTAAATATTAATATTTTTACTGCACTACATTTGTGATCCTTATAGCCACTTTGTACATTCTGATTTGACATTTAAAAGCTGTGAGTGTGTCTGGAAATCTGCAGGCGCTCCCTGTATAGACGAAAGAGCAAAGCGTGGTGATATAGTATCTTTAAAAGGCCCTTTGGTAGGCACAATATTTGCTTACGGCCATACCACCCTGAACACGCCCCGATCTCGTCTGATCTCGGAAGCTAAGCAGGGTCGGGCCTGGTCAGTACTTGGATGGGAGACCGCCTGGGAATACCAGGTGCTGTAAGCTTTTTTTCACTCCTCTTTACAAAAAGCAGAGGGCGCTGCTGCTTTTTCAGTGGACACCGACAGGGTGGGAAGGAATAGCTAGATCATGACTTGCCGGTATAGAAATGACACAAATCCAGTTAAATGATGGCTTTCATCATTCCTAAGCTCATCGATCATTTTCTTTTCAATTTTATGCTAACGTATTCTTACATTTCATGGAAATCTGCAGGCGCTCCCTGTATAGACGAAAGAGCAAAGCGTGGTGATATAGTATCTTTAAAAGGACCTTTGGTAGGCACAATATTTGCTTACGGCCATACCACCCTGAACACGCCCGATCTCGTCTGATCTCGGAAGCTAAGCAGGGTCGGGCCTGGTCAGTACTTGGATGGGAGACCGCCTGGGAATACCAGGTGCTGTAAGCTTTTTTCACTCCTCTTTACAAAAAGCAGAGGGCGCTGCTGCTTTTTCAGTGGACACCGACAGGGTGGGAAGGATATAGCTAGATCATGACTTGCCGGTATAGAAATGACACAAATCCAGTTAAATGATGGCTTTCATCATTCCTAAGCTCATCGATCATTTTCTTTTCAATTTTATGCTAACGTATTCTACATTTCAACAGTAAATATTAATATTTTTACTGCACTACATTTGTGATCCTTATAGCCACTTTGTACATTCTGATTTGACATTTAAAAGCTGTGAGTGTGTCTGGAAATCTGCAGGCGCTCCCTGTATAGACGAAAGAGCAAAGCGTGGTGATATAGTATCTTTAAAAGGCCCTTTGGTAGGCACAATATTTGCTTACGGCCATACCACCCTGAACACGCCCGATCTCGTCTGATCTCGGAAGCTAAGCAGGGTCGGGCCTGGTCAGTACTTGGATGGGAGACCGCCTGGGAATACCAGGTGCTGTAAGCTTTTTTCACTCCTCTTTACAAAAAGCAGAGGGCGCTGCTGCTTTTTCAGTGGACACCGACAGGGTGGGAAGGAAATAGCTAGAACATGACTTGCCGG
>NW_026553375.1:0-1545 GCF_027596085.1 Anoplopoma fimbria | reverse complement strand
AGAGACAAACAGAGAGACAGACAGAGAGACAAACAGAGAGACAGACAGACAGTGAGACAAACAGAGAGACAGAGAGACAAACAGAGAGACAAACAGAGAGACAAACAGAGAGACAGAGAGACAAACAGAGAGACAAACAGAGAGACAGAGAGACAAACAGAGAGACAAACAGAGAGACAGACAGACAAACAGAGAGACAAACAGAGAGACAGACAGAGAGACAGAGAGACAGACAAACAGAGAGAGACAAACAGAGAGACAGAGAGAGACAGACAGAAGAGACAAACAGAGAGACAGACAGAGAGACAAACAGAGACAGAGAGACAAACAGAGAGACAAACAGAGAGACAGACAGAGAGACAAACAGACAGAGAGACAGACAAACAGGGAGACAAACAGAGAGACAGAAGCAGACAACAGAGAGACAGAGCAAACAGAGAGACAAACAGAGAGACAAAACAGAGAGACAAACAGAGAGACAGAGAGACAGTGAGACAAACAGAGACAGACAGACAGAGAGACAAACAGAGAGACAGAGACAAACAGAGACAGACAGACAAACAAAGAGACAAATAGAAGAGACAGGGAGACAAACAGAGAGACAAACAGAGAGACAGAGAGACAAACAGAGAGACAGACAGAGACAGACAAACAGAGACAAACAGAGAGACAGAAACAGAGACAGACAGAGAGACAAACAGAAAGACAGAGAGACAAACAGAGAGACAAATAGAGAGACAGACAGAGAGACAAACAGAGAGAGAGAGAGAGAGACAAACAGAGAGACAAATAGAGAGACAGACAGACAAACAGAGAGACAGAGAGACAGAGAGACAAACAGAGAGACAGACAGACAAACAGAGAGACAAACAGAGAGACAGACAGACAGAGAGACAGACAGAGAGACAGACAAACAGGAGACAAACAGAGAGACAGACAGACAGGGAGACAAACAGAGAGACAGACAGAGAGACAAACAAACAGAGAGACAGAGAGACAAACAGAGAGACAAATAGAGAGACAAACAGAGAGACAAACAGACAGAGAGACAAACAGAGAGACAAACAGAGAGACAGAGACAAACAGAGAGACAGACAGACAGGGAGACAAACAGAGAGACAGACAGAGAGACAAACAGAGAGACAGACAGACAAACAGAGAGAGAGACAAACAGAGAGACAGAGAGAGACAGACAGAGAGACAAACAGAGAGACAGACAGAGAGACAAACAGAGAGACAAACAGAGAGACAGACAGAGAGAGACAAACAGAGAGACAGAGAGATAAACAGAGAGACAAATAGAAAGACAAGAGAGAGACAAACAGAGAGGAGAGACAAACAGAGAGACAAACAGAGGACAGAGAGACAAACAGAGAGACAGAGAGACAGACAAACAGGGAGACAAACAGAGAGACAGACAGACAAACAGAGAGAGAGAGAGACAAACAGAGAGACAGAGAGACAAACAGAGAGACAAACAGAGAGACAGAGAGACAAACAGAGAGACAGACAGAGAGACAAACAGAGAGACAGACAGACAGTGAG
>NW_026553374.1:0-1217 GCF_027596085.1 Anoplopoma fimbria | reverse complement strand
AGACAAACAGAGACAGACAGAAGACAGAGAGAGACAAACAGAGAGACAAACAGAGAGACAAACAGAGAGAGACAAACAGAGAGACAGACAGAGAGACAGACAGAGAGACAAACAGAGAGACAGACAGAGAGACAAATAGAGAGACAAACAGAGAGACAGACAGACAGAGAGACAAACAGAGAGACAAACAGAGAGGAGAGACAAACAGAGAGACAAATAGAGAGACAGAGAGACAAACAGAGAGACAAATAGAGAGAGACAACAGAGAGACAGGGAGACAAACAGAGAGACAGACAGACAGGGAGACAAACAGAGAGACAGAGAGACAAACAGACAAACAAGACAGACAGACAAACAGAGAGAGAGAGACAAACAGAGAGACAAACAGAGAGACAGAGAGACAGAGAGACAAACAGAGAGAGAGACAAACAGAGAGACAAACAGAGAGACAGAGAGACAGAGAGACAAACAGAGAGAGAGACAAACAGAGAGAGACAAACAGAGAGAGAAGACAGACAGACAAACAGAGAGAGAGACAAACAGAGAGACAGAGAGAGACAAACAGAGAGAGACAAACAGAGAGACAAACAGAGAGACAAACAGACAAACAGAGAGACAGAGAGAGAAACAAAGACAGAGAGACAAACAGAGAGACAAACAGAGAGACAGACAGAGACAAACAGAGAGACAAACAGAGAGACAAACAGAGAGACAAACAGAGAGACAAACAGAGAGACAAACAGAGAGACAAACAGAGAGACAAACAGAGAGACAAACAGAGAGACAAATAGAGAGACAGACAGAGAGACAAACAGAGAGAGAGACAAACAGAGAGACAAACAGAGAGACAGAGAGACAAATAGAGAGACAAACAGAGAGACAACAGAGACAGACAGAGAGAAGACAGACAGACAGACAGACAGAAGAGACAAACAGAGAGACAGACAGACACAGAGAGACAAACAGAGAGACAGACAGAGAGACAAACAGAGAGACAAGCAGAGAGACAGACAGACAGAGACAGAGAGGGACAAGAGGAGAGACAGAGAGACAAACAGAGAGACAGAGACAGAGAGACAAACAGAGAGACAGACAGACAAGAGGAGACAAACAGAGAGACAGAGAGAGACAAACAGAGAGACAAACAGAGAGACAAACAGAGAGACAAACAGAGACAGAGAGACAAACAGAGAGACAGACAGAAGACAAACAGAGAG
>NW_026553373.1:0-6114 GCF_027596085.1 Anoplopoma fimbria | reverse complement strand
ATATATATATCCTTGAGATGTGTAAGCCACTCCCCCTAGCAGTTAAGAGGACAATTGACCTATTGAAGCTAAAGCACACCTCTCAGAGCAGTTCCTGATTAAAGGCACAGGAGCATCAAACACAACAGAGCTTCAAACACTTCCTGATTAGAGAATATCAGAACAGTAGAATCAACAGAATCAGCATCAGTCACTAACCCTTTTTTAAGCAGGCTTGGTACAGTTTAAGATCAATTTTAAGAAAACAATATACTTAGTCTATCCTAGCAGAATCAAGTAGTTCAGTATCCTTCCAGAGTCAAAATACACTGGAGAAAGGTTTGTGTGGTCTGAGTATATATATCCTTGAGATGTGTAAGCCACTCCCCCTAGCAGTTAAGAGGACAATTGACCTATTGAAGCTAAAGCACACCTCTCAGAGCAGTTCCTGATTAAAGGCACAGGAGCATCAAACACAACAGAGCTTCAAACACTTCCTGATTAGAGAATATCAGAACAGTAGAATCAACAGAATCAGCATCAGTCACTAACCCTTTTTTAAGCAGGCTTGGTACAGTTTAAGATCAATTTTAAGAAAACAATATACTTAGTCTATCCTAGCAGAATCAAGTAGTTCAGTATCCTTCCAGAGTCAAAATACACTGGAGAAAGGTTTGTGTGGTCTGAGTATATATATCCTTGAGATGTGTAAGCCACTCCCCCTAGCAGTTAAGAGGACAATTGACCTATTGAAGCTAAAGCACACCTCTCAGAGCAGTTCCTGATTAAAGGCACAGGAGCATCAAACACAACAGAGCTTCAAACACTTCCTGATTAGAGAATATCAGAACAGTAGAATCAACAGAATCAGCATCAGTCACTAACCCTTTTTTAAGCAGGCTTGGTACAGTTTAAGATCAATTTTAAGAAAACAATATACTTAGTCTATCCTAGCAGAATCAAGTAGTTCAGTATCCTTCCAGAGTCAAAATACACTGGAGAAAGGTTTGTGTGGTCTGAGTATATATATCCTTGAGATGTGTAAGCCACTCCCCCTAGCAGTTAAGAGGACAATTGACCTATTGAAGCTAAAGCACACCTCTCAGAGCAGTTCCTGATTAAAGGCACAGGAGCATCAAACACAACAGAGCTTCAAACACTTCCTGATTAGAGAATATCAGAACAGTAGAATCAACAGAATCAGCATCAGTCACTAACCCTTTTTTAAGCAGGCTTGGTACAGTTTAAGATCAATTTTAAGAAAACAATATACTTAGTCTATCCTAGCAGAATCAAGTAGTTCAGTATCCTTCCAGAGTCAAAATACACTGGAGAAAGGTTTGTGTGGTCTGAGTATATATATCCTTGAGATGTGTAAGCCACTCCCCCTAGCAGTTAAGAGGACAATTGACCTATTGAAGCTAAAGCACACCTCTCAGAGCAGTTCCTGATTAAAGGCACAGGAGCATCAAACACAACAGAGCTTCAAACACTTCCTGATTAGAGAATATCAGAACAGTAGAATCAACAGAATCAGCATCAGTCACTAACCCTTTTTTAAGCAGGCTTGGTACAGTTTAAGATCAATTTTAAGAAAACAATATACTTAGTCTATCCTAGCAGAATCAAGTAGTTCAGTATCCTTCCAGAGTCAAAATACACTGGAGAAAGGTTTGTGTGGTCTGAGTATATATATCCTTGAGATGTGTAAGCCACTCCCCCTAGCAGTTAAGAGGACAATTGACCTATTGAAGCTAAAGCACACCTCTCAGAGCAGTTCCTGATTAAAGGCACAGGAGCATCAAACACAACAGAGCTTCAAACACTTCCTGATTAGAGAATATCAGAACAGTAGAATCAACAGAATCAGCATCAGTCACTAACCCTTTTTTAAGCAGGCTTGGTACAGTTTAAGATCAATTTTAAGAAAACAATATACTTAGTCTATCCTAGCAGAATCAAGTAGTTCAGTATCCTTCCAGAGTCAAAATACACTGGAGAAAGGTTTGTGTGGTCTGAGTATATATATCCTTGAGATGTGTAAGCCACTCCCCCTAGCAGTTAAGAGGACAATTGACCTATTGAAGCTAAAGCACACCTCTCAGAGCAGTTCCTGATTAAAGGCACAGGAGCATCAAACACAACAGAGCTTCAAACACTTCCTGATTAGAGAATATCAGAACAGTAGAATCAACAGAATCAGCATCAGTCACTAACCCTTTTTTAAGCAGGCTTGGTACAGTTTAAGATCAATTTTAAGAAAACAATATACTTAGTCTATCCTAGCAGAATCAAGTAGTTCAGTATCCTTCCAGAGTCAAAATACACTGGAGAAAGGTTTGTGTGGTCTGAGTATATATATCCTTGAGATGTGTAAGCCACTCCCCCTAGCAGTTAAGAGGACAATTGACCTATTGAAGCTAAAGCACACCTCTCAGAGCAGTTCCTGATTAAAGGCACAGGAGCATCAAACACAACAGAGCTTCAAACACTTCCTGATTAGAGAATATCAGAACAGTAGAATCAACAGAATCAGCATCAGTCACTAACCCTTTTTTAAGCAGGCTTGGTACAGTTTAAGATCAATTTTAAGAAAACAATATACTTAGTCTATCCTAGCAGAATCAAGTAGTTCAGTATCCTTCCAGAGTCAAAATACACTGGAGAAAGGTTTGTGTGGTCTGAGTATATATATCCTTGAGATGTGTAAGCCACTCCCCCTAGCAGTTAAGAGGACAATTGACCTATTGAAGCTAAAGCACACCTCTCAGAGCAGTTCCTGATTAAAGGCACAGGAGCATCAAACACAACAGAGCTTCAAACACTTCCTGATTAGAGAATATCAGAACAGTAGAATCAACAGAATCAGCATCAGTCACTAACCCTTTTTTAAGCAGGCTTGGTACAGTTTAAGATCAATTTTAAGAAAACAATATACTTAGTCTATCCTAGCAGAATCAAGTAGTTCAGTATCCTTCCAGAGTCAAAATACACTGGAGAAAGGTTTGTGTGGTCTGAGTATATATATCCTTGAGATGTGTAAGCCACTCCCCCTAGCAGTTAAGAGGACAATTGACCTATTGAAGCTAAAGCACACCTCTCAGAGCAGTTCCTGATTAAAGGCACAGGAGCATCAAACACAACAGAGCTTCAAACACTTCCTGATTAGAGAATATCAGAACAGTAGAATCAACAGAATCAGCATCAGTCACTAACCCTTTTTAGCAGGCTTGGTACAGTTTAAGATCAATTTTAAGAAAACAATATACTTAGTCTATCCTAGCAGAATCAAGTAGTTCAGTATCCTTCCAGAGTCAAAATACACTGGAGAAAGGTTTGTGTGGTCTGAGTATATATATCCTTGAGATGTGTAAGCCACTCCCCCTAGCAGTTAAGAGGACAATTGACCTATTGAAGCTAAAGCACACCTCTCAGAGCAGTTCCTGATTAAAGGCACAGGAGCATCAAACACAACAGAGCTTCAAACACTTCCTGATTAGAGAATATCAGAACAGTAGAATCAACAGAATCAGCATCAGTCACTAACCCTTTTTTAAGCAGGCTTGGTACAGTTTAAGATCAATTTTAAGAAAACAATATACTTAGTCTATCCTAGCAGAATCAAGTAGTTCAGTATCCTTCAAACGCTGTCTTGCAAGCGAAAGAGTACGATCCTGGCCCTGATGACCTGCCAGATCATGGATGCCGGACAATGCTTTGTCCTTTAGACTCTGAGGCAACACATATTGGGATCGTCGCTGTTTGGAAACAGGATCTCTTGAGACCCGATACAGAACTCCATCATGGACTTCCAGCCTGTCCCATTGCTTCAACAATCTGAGGACCTTTGCGTCAGCACCATGCCTTTCTCGCCTAGACGGCCGTCTCCTGGTAGAAACAAAGGGCAACACCTTGGAGATGACTGGATCTTGCTCTTGAGACAGCTGTAGCTCCTGGGCAGAGAACATGGGCAGCGCATCCTGACCACTTGAAAGTTGCTGGACTCTTTGCGTTAAGTAGAGTGCCCTGGACTCTGCTGTGTCATTCCAGGCACAGTGAGCCTGACAAAGAGCTCTGATCTCGGCTGTGTCATACCCCGTCCTCGGTAGTGGATGGTTTTCCAGTCTGAGGGTTTGAGACTGGCAGCTGAGCCTGAAAACATCCTGCACAGAATCCTCTTCCACCTCATCGGCCTCCTGAGTCAGAGTGGAATAGGGCTCCCTAAGCAGCCTCCGGCCAATGGTTTTCGCAAAGGGATCGCGACTCAAGGCATCTGCCACCACATTCTTCTTCCCAGGCAGGTGCTTGAGATCAAAGGTGTACGACGCCAGCTTAGACACCCAGCGGATCTCACATGCGTCGAGCTTCGGCTTCGTTAGAAGGTAAGTAAGCGGATTATTATCAGTCCAAATGGTGAAGCTATGACCCTTCAGCCAGTGGCTGAACTTTTCACACACACTCCACTTCAGGGCCATGAACTCCAGCCTGTGAGCTGGATATTTCCGCTGTGACGCACTGAGGGTCTTGCTTGCAAAAGCAATCGGTCTGGCCTTGGATTCTCCTCGGGGCACTTGGGAGAGCACCGCACCAAGTCCATCCAAAGACGCATCTGTTGACAAGATAAATGGCTCATCGAAGTCCGGATGAGCCAGCATGACGCAGTCCAACAGCCTGGCCTTCATGTGCTCAAAAGCGCTTGCACATTCCTCTGTCCAATCCGCAGCAGAAAGCTTACGGTAGGCAGATTGGGACTTTCGATCCTTAGCTGACTTCCCTCGCCTCTTCTGACCAGCTGTAAGTGCAAACAAGGGCTTTGCAGTGGAAGACAGGTTGGGGATAAAGTGTTGATAGTAGAACACCATGCCGAGGAATGATCTGAGTCTCCGAACAGAAGGCGTGCACCCATCTGCGTCCATGAGGTCTTGAACCTGCATTCTGTTGATTACTTCCACCTTGGCAGGATCGACGGACACACCCCCACCGTTGATGATATGGCCAAGGAACCTGACTTGCTTCTGCAGAAGGTGGCACTTTTTAGGAGCCAGTTTCAGGTTGTTCTCCCGCAACCTCTGAAACACTGCTTCGAGTCTGGACAGAGCCTCTTCCTCCGTTGGGGCAAAGACAAGAAGGTCATCGAGATAACACAGAAGCTTTGTGAAGTTCATGTCCCCAAAGATCCCAGTCATCACCCTCATGAAGGAAGCAGGGCTATTACACAGACCTTGTGGCATGCGGTTGTATTCATGCAGCCCGAGAGGAGTCGTGAAAGCCGTGTACTTCTTGTCTTCTTCATGCATTGGAATGTTGAAGAAGCCAGAGGTGAGGTCCATCGTGCTAAAGAAGCAGTTGCCACCAAGGGCAGCGAGACAGTCTGACTGGTGAGGCAGGGGATGTGCGTCCTTTATGGTTCTGACATTCAACCATCTGAAGTCATTGCAAATCCGCAACCCACCATCCTTTTTCCACACCATCACCAAAGAAGATGCATATTCGCTTGCAGACTTTCTGATGATTCCCTTTTCCTCCATATCAGTGAGAGCCTGCCTCAACTTCTGATAGTGGGCTGGAGGGACTCTCCTGTACGGTAGGCGAAACGGGCGATCGTCCGTGAGACGGATGCGGTGTGTGTAACCCTTGACCTCACCGCAGTCAAGAGAGTGCTTGGAAAAGATGTCCTGATAGTCAGTTATCAGTTGCTTGAGCTGGGACCTACAAGCTTCGCTAACCTGACATGAGGCTACATCGACGTCGCTCAGACCCAACTCTGACAGACTTTTGCCGGCCTGGGATGAAAGACTAGCACTGGAAGAAGCATCATGCTGTCGTTTCTCGGTGTCGGGTTGCTTCTTCTCCGAAGCTGCTTGTGAGCCCTGGAAAACATCAAGATCCTCGACTGCTAAGCACGGGAACACATCAGCCAACTTGCAATTCCTCTTCAGCGTGATCGCCTTGTCAGATGGGTTCACAACTGTCATTGGCACCCATCTATCACCCCAGAGAGGTGTGACAAGACGACCCACTAGAACACCTCGTGGCATGGCTTTTGAGTTGGTCTGCTCCACAACAACAGTGCTGCCAGGTGACATAGGCGACTTGGCAGGGAGTCTGCCCCAAACCAAGTGCTCAAGCCTGGGT
>NW_026553372.1:0-278 GCF_027596085.1 Anoplopoma fimbria | reverse complement strand
TAGACGACAGAGCAAAGCGTGGTGATATAGTATCTTTAAAGGACCTTTGGTAGGCACAATATTTGCTTACGGCCATACCACCCTGAACACGCCCGATCTCGTCTGATCTCGGAAGCTAAGCAGGGTCGGGCCTGGTCAGTACTTGGATGGGAGACCGCCTGGGAATACCAGGTGCTGTAAGCTTTTTCACTCCTCTTTACAAAAAGCAGAGGGCGCTGCTGCTTTTTCAGTGGACACCGACAGGGTGGGAAGGAAATAGCTAGAACATGACTTGCCGG
>NW_026553371.1:0-1216 GCF_027596085.1 Anoplopoma fimbria | reverse complement strand
GATATTTTTCAAAAGTGAGATATTTTTCAAAAGTGAGGATATTTTTCAAAAGTGAATTTTTCAAAAAGTAAGGTATTTTAACAAAGTGAGGATATTTTTCAAAAGTAAGGATATTTTTTTCAAAGTGAGGATATTTTTGAAAAGTGAGATGTTTTTAAAGTGAGGATATTTTTCAAAAGTGAGATATTTTCAAAAAGTGAGATTTTTCAAAAGTGAGGATTTTTTCAAAATTGAGGATATTTTTCAAAATTGACATATTTTTCAAAAATTGAGATATTTTTCAAAAGTAAGGATATTTTTCAAAATTGTAGATATTTTACAAAGTGAGGATGTTTTTCAAAAGTTGAGATATTTTCAAAAGTAATGTTTTTCAAAAGTGAGGATATTTTAAAAAGTGAGGATATTTTTCAAAAGTGAGGATATTTTTCAAAAGTGAGGATATTTTTCAAAAAGTGTAGATATTTTTCAAAAGTGAGGATATTTTTCAAAAGTGAAGATATTTTTTGAGGATATTTTTCTAAAATTGAGGGTATTTTTTCAAAAGTGAGGATATTTTTCAAAAGTGAGGATATTTTTCAAAAGTGAGGATATTTTTCAAAAAGTGAGGATATTTTTCAAAAGTGAGGATATTTTTAAAAATTGTGGATATTTTTCAAAAGTGAGGATATTTTTCAAATTGAGATATTTTTCAAAGTGAGGATATTTTTCAAAATTAGATATTTTTTCAAAAGTGAGGATATTTTTCAAAAGTGAGGATATTTTTTGAAAAGTGAGGATATTTTCAAAAGTGAGATATTTTTCAAAAGTGAGATATTTTTTCAAAATTGTAGATATTTTTCAAAAGTGAGGATATTTTTCAAAAGTGAGGATATTTTACAAAAGTGTGGATATTTTTCAAAAGTGAGTGATATTTTTTCAAAAGTGAGGATATTTTTCAAAAGTGAGGATATTTTTTTCAAAAGTGAGGATATTTTTCAAAAGTGAGGATATTTTTTCAAAAGTGAGGATATTTTTCAAAAGTGAGATATTTTTCAAAATTGAGGATAAAAAGTGAGATATTTTTCAAAAAGTGAGGATATTTTTTCAAAAGTGAGATATTTTTCAAAATTGAGGATATTTTTCAAAGTGAGGATATTTTTCAAAGTGAGATATTTTTCAAAAGTGAGGATATTTTTTTTAAAAAGTGAGGATATTTTTTCAAAAGTGAGATATTTTT
>NW_026553370.1:0-22139 GCF_027596085.1 Anoplopoma fimbria | reverse complement strand
ACGAGGGATGGATACTCACTCATCACATCGCTGCACCAGAAGTGGGAAAGGGCTACCTCGCCAAATCTCTTTTCATCGTCTGGTCATGACAACTCTGTGATGCTCTTCGTTGCTCGGCAGCGTGATGCTTCCATGTCGATGCCCGGAAGGAGTCGCGTATCCAAGCATCATTATCTCTGTATTTCTCAGGGAAGTAGTGGTCAAACCGAGCTTGAGTTTAGTAAGATGCGCACTGAGGGTTTTTTTAAGTCACTTGTGGCCGCGTGTCCAGCTGCGTGTACTTCATGGTGCGATGGGAAACATGTCCAGTCTGTCTTTGGATAAATGATTTACCCACAGTGTGATTTTTTTTCTTGGAACGCAGTTGATTTTGTCGGACTGTTCAAAAATATTGTGTCTTCTTCCTTGCATAGAGACGTTTAATGCGTTGGGTTCACCACTTTGATTACATCTTTCATGGCCCGCCGAGCACCGGCACCATATCCTTACGCTCAGCGCTTCACGGTGCAAAAAACAGTGGTTCCACGTCGCATCAGGTGCTCTCTCCAGAATTTGCTTCACCACACCGGAATGTTTCCCGGTCATGGCAGCAGCGCCATCAGTTGTGATTCCCACGCAGTATTCCCAGCTCAGGCCCACTGAGCTCAAATACAAATCCACAGTGTTGAAAATGTCCTCTGCCTTTGTAGTGGTAGGGAGATCTCTGCTGCAGAGAAACTGTTCCTGCACATCACCATCCCATACGTGTCTCACATAAACCAACAAAATAGCATGGCTAGCTATATCGGTGGATTCGTCCATCTGCAGGGCATAGTAGGGGCTTGCTTGGACGCGGGCTGTGGTCTGTTCTTTAATATTACAAGACATGTCCTGAATACGTCGAGCTACAGTATCATTGGACAGCGGTATGGTTTTCAACCTGTCTGCCGCTGATTGACCCAGCACCTCTCTCACCATATCCATGGCTGCAGGTAAAATAAGCTCTTCGGCTATTGTGTGGGGTTTCTTCGCCTTCGCAATACGGTGAGCTACGTGGTAAGAGGCACGGAGAGCTTCCTCTTGTTTGGAGCAAGACGCTGTCAGACACTTCTGTGAACTCCTCAGCTTCTGGAGGTGTCTTTGAAAAAACTCCACCGGCTTGTCTTTACATGCAGGATGTTTAGTATCCAAATGGCGCTTCAGTTTTGATGGTTTCATGCTCTCATTTGCAAGCACTTCATTACATATAACACACTGGGGTTTCTGTCCCTTATTATCCTCAATGAACGAAAATCCGCATTTTAAATACGCCGGGTCATATTTACGCTTCGCCATCGCAACACAAATTTAAAGTGAGCGTCAATCAAATGGCAGTTACCATGGCTACCGCGCCTAAGCGGCTGCACGTGTCTGATGCGTGCCTTTCAAAATAAATAATTTTCCAAAATAAAAGACATGTCAAACATCAGATGCGCATTAAATATTATTTACTTTTTTTGACCAGCTGTCCGCGACCCATCCAGAACGGGTCTGCGACCCACTTTTGGGTCACGACCCACCAGTTGAGAACCACTGGTCTAGATCAGCCTTTCTCAAACTTTTTTCAGCCAGGGCACCTTTCAAAAGTGCATAAAATCTCAAGGCACCCCAGTGTAAAATATGATTAAAAACGACACTGCATAGCCTAAACGTAAATGCAAATGTCCTGTTTATTTAGACAGGACAGTAATGAACAGAGCATAATACAACTGTAAATATTAATAATAATAACAACTTCATAGCAACTTTATAGCACCTTTAAAAACACAGGTTTACTAAGTGCTTCACAAAACAATAAATCAGAGACACAAATGCCATAAAACCATAAGAGGTGGACCGCCCAAGCTATACAGCAACACAGGCAATACAAGAACCCAACAAATTGAGACCAGGAGAACTCAAATGAAGTGCAGAGATAGCAGGAATGTTTTTCCATCATAGTGCTTGTTTCCATCCGTGCCATACGCGCACGCACACACACACACACACGCACACGCACGCACACGCAAACAATAATCCGCAATGAGAGAGGGAGAGAGAGGTCCACATTCGCGCATGCAGCGCGCATACGCACACAAATAAGCCGCAATTGAGAGAGAGAGGGGAGAGAGAGGGGGTGTGACTCACAATCAATGAGAGACGTGAGCCTGGTGCGACGCACACAACCGGCCTATCCTGGCAGGGATGGATGAGAGGCAGACACGGAGCTCCTGGTCCACAGTCCTCAGTCGCTCCCTGTACTTGTTCTTGATGTATGTCAGGCTTGAAAAGCTCAGTTCGCACAGATAAGTTGTGGAGAAGGGAAGCAAAATAGCAACAGCGCTACTTGAAGCCACTGGATACTCTTTTTCCACTGATATCCAAAACCTGTCCAATTCCATGTCACCAAATCTCATTTTCAATGTGCGGTCTTCCCTGATCTCCATCAGTTGCTCCTGTGTTGGCAGTGGCCAGTCCGTTGCGCTCTCCAGTGCGCGTGAACTCCATGGATCACGGACCCAGTCAAACTGTGCATAACACTCCGATGGAAAATAATGATTAAATCGCTCGTCAAGAGATTTCAGATGCTGGGCTATGAGGTCAGAAAGCGTGCTGCTGTTTACATGCACATTGCACAGGGGAAACATATCCAGCCTGCCCTGTTCCACAAAGGAACGCCAGAGTGTGAGCTTAGATCTGAAGCCACGCAGTTTGTCAGACGAGGAGAGGAGGTTTTCTTCTTTGCCTTGCATTTTAATGTTCAGCTCATTGAGGTGCTTGAAGATGTCAGCCAAATACGCGAGTTTTACGCACCATTGCTCATCTGCGAGCAGCTCTGCATATGCAGATTTCTCTTCTGTCAAGAAGACTCTGAGTTCTTCTCTTAACTCGTACAATCGGCCCAAAACCTTCCCCCGTGACAGCCAGCGGACTGACGTGTGTAGCAACAAGCTCTGATGCTCTGCCCCCATTTCCTTGCACAGAATCGAAAACAGGCGGCTCTTTAACGGGCGCGCTTTTTATGAAATTAACAATGTCCACTGCTCTGTCAAGTACGTCCGAAAGTTCTTTTGGGAGCGTCTTTGCAGCAAGTGCCTCTCTGTGAAGGAAGCAGTGGGTTGTGCGGATGTCAGGGTTTTGCTGTTTGGCCCTGCTAATGAAACCTTTGGCACAGCCCGTCATTGCAGCCGCACCATCCGTACAGATACTAATACAGTTCTTCCAACTCAATCCTCCCTTTTCAAGATACTCATTTGTCACACGATAAATTTCTTCTCCTGTCGTTTTGTTTGGCACGGTTTGCAAAATAGAAAATTCTCTCTAATACGGTCCCCATCCACAAACCGAACATTTGCCAGGAGCTGAGCGTGCCCACTCCAGTGGCGGTTCTAGAGATTTTGCCCTGGGGTGGCAGAGGGGGGCAATAGGTCCAGAGGGGGGCGGAGGTGCGGGGAGCAATTTATGGGAAAAAAAATAGTTCTAACTCACATAGTCATATAACAATTGTTTGTAACACCAAGGAAAACTGATTACACTACCTCATCAGTGTTTTCTATAATTGCATAAGAATTCCTTCAGAATGTGAATGATCAACATCCATTCAGATGCCATATCTATGGTCATTAAGGTAAATGGTAAAATTACGCGTGCCAAACATAAAATCATGTCTGCACTGTGTAGGAGCCATTTCTTTATTTTCCCTTGAGTTCATTTACCTGCCATGTCTATTAATCCCTTTTGTATATTGGTGGTTTTGAATATTCAGCTTTGGGCTCCCAGTCAGCCACTTCCTCAGGTGCTCTCCCAGTAGAAGAATAGATAAATACAAGTGTTTATGTCTGCTAGTCCTGCAGGACATTTGCCCTTGAGACAAATAAACCTAGCCTCATACTGTTAGTACTTCTACATGCAACCATTTTGAAAGGTCTGCATATATTTTTTACAAGTTCATCTTTTTCTAGGTAATGAAGTCAGTCTTGAAGAAAGGATTAATTTTAACCATAACACTTTATTTTTGGCAGAAGACTGGAATTGACAACAGTAACAGAATCTCTCTCACACACACACACACACACACACACACACACACACACACACACACACACACACACACACACATTTTAAGGTTCACATATTTGGGGCCTGTTCGATTCTGTTCTATTCTATTGAAAAAAAAAATACAGAAAAGTCATGTGTAAACACTCGTACTACTGAATAGTACCATCAGTCATACAACAGGAATACTGAAAACTTCATCCATATCAAGGTTAATCCATGAACTACAATGTATGTCTAAATATGAACACACTGTCTCTCCCCCTCCCTTCTCTGTCAGGCACACACACATGGCCCTCTCATTCTATTCAAAATTAATTTCAGAAAAAACATCTTAGGGTCATTCTCTTCAGTTCAGTTCTATTCTGTTCAGTAGGGGTGTGACGATACACTCAGCTCACGAGACGAGACACGATATTGGGTTCACGAGATCGAGACGAGACGATATTTTAAGAAAACTACAATGACAAAATATATGACTGGAACAGACTTTTATTTAACCGATTATTATATATTATATTATAACTTAAACACTTAAGAACTTAACTTAAACTTAGAACTTTAACTTAGATTTGAGTACCGAGCTGTGGTGGTGCTGTATATGACTCTGCATCGTGCTCGTATTAGCCGCGGTGTACGGCATTATTTTCATACAATGCTTGCATATTGTCCGTGTTTTGTCAGTGACTCTACTCCCATTTATCATTTCGGCCGGGTACCCAAAATGCTGCCATACAAATGATTTAAAATTTGCAGGGGCATCTACCACGGTAATATTGGTATTTTCCGCCATTCTGGCCGTCTATGGCTGCTTTCACGGCTTCCCCTCCTCTTCTTCTTTTCCTTCTCCGTCTTTAGGTTCTTGCAGCCTAGACGTAGCAAAGGCGCATTACGGCCCCCACAGGCCACAAATAGAAGTTTGGATAGCTCAGAAGTCTCGCGAGACTGATTTTTAACACGACGGGTAATATCGTCGAGTTTAATCTCGCGAGATCTCGTGGCACCCACACCCCTACTATTCAGACAAAAATACTTAATTAAGAACATCAAAAAGTCTGAACATTGATTATAATCCACCAGTCCTAATAAGTATCACACAGGAGGCTTCATCCATCAAGTGCTTAAGACAACTTCAGTCGGCTGTTTTTGTGTTTTGCAGCAAACCGCTCTACAAAGACATTTAGGTCAAGTGCTTTAGCTCTCTCTTTTCGATACTCAGCACTGCTAAATTTGATAATCGTTCAGCACTGATTGTTGACCGCAGGTGGTCTTTAACCAGTTTCAGGACCGAAAAGCTGCGTTCGCAGCCGGCAGTGGTGACCGGGAGAACAGCTGCTATTATACACAACCGGTACAGCTCGCACATGGGTCATTCCTACTATTCGGTGCCATTTCAGTCTGGTAACTTTCTATCAAAAACTTTAAAATGTTCCATGATTTTATCTTATCATCTGAAGGAGGGCATGTTAAATTATAAGAAAAATATATTGGTCCAGCTCAGGATATTATATTTTAATAATTTTGACCAAATTCTTCACACCTAACATAGGCCAAATGTCCACCCTGTTACGGGACATTCTCATTTCTATTAAAAAATGATTTGAATTCGCAGCTGTTATAAAATTTACATTTTCTTAGAGATATAATGTCCCTTATTTAACCCTGCAAATGTATTTTAACAAAAACTCATAAACAAGCATTATCTTGAGAAAAGACATGTGTTATTTTAGGACACAATGTAATTTCAACACATTTCTTTTAGTATAAAAAGGAATTTTAATGGGATTTGGCCCATTTTTTTAGTAATTTAATTTAGTCAATTTACTCCCTTTAAGCAACCACAAAGATATACATATTTTTTGATGATTTCATTTAATTATTATCAATAAACACACAGGTAACAGGGTGGACAGAAGACTAACAGGGTGTACAGGACGTAACAGGGTGGACATCACAATATATATTTCATGAAAGAAAGGCAGTTAATTTACCTTAGAACATTCACATAAACATTGATAATGTAAAAATGATCTTCACTAACAACCCATTAATGAGGATAACTGCCCCAAACCTATATAGCAAATCAGCAACAGCAAAATAACACGCCCCCCCCCCCACCACACACACACCCCACACACACACACACACACACACACACACACACACACACACACACACACACACACACACACACACTTCAACCATCAAATGTACTGCACACCCAAAAGAAACATCAGGAACATTTTTCAGTCTTTGACCTCACAGTTGTCTTGGCAACAGCAAACTATTTATCAGACCAGCAACCCAGGTTTTCTAGGAACTTCCACACTTCCTTCTCTAGCTGGACAGACCTCTTATTCAAAGGTTGTGGCTCTTTCATCAGGCACACAATCTGGTCATCTCTGTACCAGCTAATGTCCTCTCGTGGACCTGGCCAGTAGAACTTGTTGATCCCATTCTTATGCATGCATTTTACTCTTACGTCTTCTTCAACTTCCAGGATGATTCCTGGGTAGGGTTCACCATCATATTTGACAATGCACCACTGCCCAATGTTTTCTTTCATGATGGCCTCAGGCCGTGAAGGCTCTTCAGTGCACTGCAGGCTTGCCTCTTCTCCCAGGCTCACCTCCTTTATCCCATAGCAGGCACAATCCAGTACACCTTTGTCTGCCTGACAAAGGCAAGTTATGTCCCGGTATTTAATTGTCCCTGGAGAGAAACTGATGACTTGGTGGATTTTCATTGTTCCTTTGACAGGAACAAGTGGGGGCGCTTCCATCATTTCCTGCACTTTCCTCTCAACATCTCCTTCTCCCACAAAAAAAAGTTCCACCGAAGTACCCACGCTCCTCAACTGGTGGAGCATAGCCTCTGCGTTGGGGATATCTCCTCCATGGCGGACGATTTGGTCAGCTGATCTTTTAAGGGTACCCCCGACACCATCTGGAGCTCCTTTCCATGGCTGGCCTCAAAAAGTTCCAGCTGATATCTTTACAGTTTTTTCCTATCGTTTTCGGTCATGTACCCATACTATGGTCACTTTTCCCTATCACTTAACACAGTGGGCTTTAGAGACACACACCTCTGCATATCTGTTAACCTTTGGTGCAAAATGCACTACAACAACCACACCACAAACAATGCTGCCATAACTTAACACATGTTTCCTCTCAGAACACTATGACCTAAAAACACTAACATCTTGAAGCATTGCCAATTGCATATATAAAATGTTGCTGTGTCCTCCAGTTTGGCATAGATTTCCTGTAGTGTTGCATTGAAAAAAAGAGAAAAAACACAGACAAACACTTCTTTGGACTACAGTAATAAAGTTTGTAATATTACAGTATGACAATCCAAGCCAAGTATCTGCTGACAGTGTTCATATGTCGGTTTACCTCCCACAAAAGATGTCACAATTGAGTGTGGTAAATGTACTGTAATTGTAAATACAGTAAATACTGTAAGTGTTTTATGAGAAACTGAGAATAACAATTTTCAGTTTTTGTAATGCAAATTACATACAGTAAGTACGTAATATATGATCCAGAAACAAATCACAAACACAACAGTTTTTTCACTGTGCTTTACTTTTTGGAGATTTTGTCACAGTGCAAGTGTTACACAAAACAGAAAATACATTACAAAGTCAAAAAATGTGTTCTAACAAAAAATGCAATGCACAAAACCTGCACATACTGTATATTACAGTAGCCCAACAGTGGCGCAGAATTGGGCTAATCCCTCCTATCCTCCGCATTTGGCCACAAATTTTCATCTACGTCGCAACGTATGGTTTCTCTTGCCATACAACGTGGATAAAATCTTTTGGAATGCCTTATCCAGGCCTGGATATCTTCTGGGGCTATGTCCATACACCCAGCAGCCATTGCCTCTAATAGGGACATCTGGTCCTGAGGGCGGTGGTCATAGACCTTCCATCTCCACGCCGAAAAGAATTCCTCGATGGGGTTGAGGAAAGGAGAGTAAGGCGGAAGGAAAAGTGACCTCATCCTAGGATGCGCCGCAAACCACCCTGTGACTTGCCGGGAGTGGTGAAAGGCCACATTGTCCCACAATTACATACGTTGGTAGATTCTGCCTGTCTACCTCTCTTGCTGTGAGCCTTTCGTAAAGCTCATCTATGAAGGCAATTAGGCGTTCGGTGTTGTATGGGCCTATGCCGGCCTTCTGCAGCTGCAGTCCATCGTTCGAAATTGCTGCGCACATGGTGATGTTCGCACCCCTCTGGCCTGGAACATCTATCGTGGCCCTTTTCCCAATCAGGTTCCTTCCACGGCGACGTGTTTTTGCCAGGTTGAAGCCAGCCTCATCCACAAAGATGAACGCATGTTCATTCTCACTGCACAGTAAATTTTGAAGTGTTAAAATAACACTAAAAGAGTTAAATTTAACACCATTTCCGAGTGTATTTGGTCCTACTCTGAATTGGAGTTAAATTAACTCTTTTCAAAGTGTTAAAATTTTAGAGTTAAATTAACTCCAAATAGAGTTAAAAAATTAACACTCGTATACACTGTATAGTGTTACCTAAATTTAACACTGAAGGTTAAACAACTCTCTAGAGTGTTAATATTATTCCCAGCAGTGTTAATAAATAACTCTTCTGTGATAACAAATCAACTCTGATGGTGTTAATTTGAATGCTGATTGACACTGCATTGAGTTGTTTGAAGGTAACACTGGCCATTAAAATAACTCTGGCTAGTGTTGATGTTACACACTACTGTGTTGAAAAGTTACTCTATTGCAGTGAAAAGGTAGTGTTGATGTTACACACTACTGTGTTGAAAAGTTACTCTATTGCAGTGAAAAGGTAGCTCTGGCTAGTGTTGATGTTACACACTACTGTGTTGAAAAGTTACTCTCGTGCAGTTAAAAAACAGTAAAATAATGACACTAACACTGAAGTATCATTAAAACTTCTGAATGTTCTAAAAAGCAGAATATTTAAAAAATGACAAGTTATCAGAAAATAATGCAGTTCAACTGGTTTATTTTAGTGCAAACTGGCAGGCGGACAGGCTTGAATGTCAAGGCAGAAAGAGACAATTCATTCAATCATTGAGGGTTACATAAAATGGCAGTATGGGATTATGTACTTTGAGCAATCTATATTTCCATAACACATTTGAACATCAAATGGTTTGAAGTAACACAGCTCATCAATGTGCAACACTTTTCGAACATTTTCTGGATGCAGTCTGATCTTAAAGGCATGGTAATGATGCTCAAAACAAACAGTTTCCATCAGTTTTCCGCAGAGTAATACATTTTCATCCTTCACAGCAATAGACTCTATCTTACAAAACACAGGCATCTCAAATGCTACCTCAGTACAGATAATGAAGTCACGGCGGTACTCGGTACCATGGTATTTAATCCATTTGGCAGAAAAAATACTGGTTGTCAATTCAGCTCCAAATTTGGAAGCAATGTCTGGGCCATTTTTGAGCTCACTTAGTGGAAGCATTTTTCCAGGGCCTAAAGTTAGTCTTTCCTTGGTAAAGGATTCTCGATAGAATGCCATACAACTCTGGTGCTTTTTGGCTAATGTTTGTGTAATGTTTTTAAAGTTTTTTAATTGTTTCTTAAAGAAATTATGTTTAGCTTCATAACGCATGCACCACATGTGCAGAATTGGGCCAATGGTCCTTATAATACGAGGGTAATGAATCATGAAATGATGCTTTGGTAAGAGATTGCGCTGAGGAAATAACTGCTTGAAGAGTTGATGATGATCAATGATTAAGTGTTTGAGGTATATGGTCATGCCCTCTGAGAGGACGGGTGAAAAAACAATGTTAACAATCTGTAGAAGCAAAAGTAGAAGACGCCAATAACCATCACCTGTCTGAAATAAATCACCAAAAAGCAACGGCATGTTGCGCAATATGCACCAGGATTGTATAGCATTCAGTCCCAAATCATTACTTCCATCAAGCATTTTTACTCTAGGTGGTCGATTTCGCTGTTGATTATAACCATAATCAAAAGCATGGATTCTACCAGCCAGTTGTTCGGCATTCAGGAAGTTGCCCTGAATGTACTGTAAAACAAGTTTGACCTCAAACTGAGCAACCCCTTCCAAGATATCATGCATTATATCTACAGAAAAGTTGTTTGATGTGTTAAAATACTGTAGTGTATTCAACAGACAAGTGCGTTTCACACCATATGTATGAGGTAGCGTAGAGTCAGTTTGTAAAGTTTGACAGTGCTGGGTGTGCATCTCAATAGTTCTTAATCAGGGGCGGATCTAGAAAGATATTCATGGGGTGGCAAGAGGGGGGCAGGAGATTTTGAGGGGTGGCACCCTGTGGAAGAAGTATATACAGTATGCCGATTTAATTAAAGCCATATCAATCAATATTTACTTGGAAAGCCCCCACATTTAGATATTTTGACTCAATAACATTATACTTAATTTATTGTGGGATGAGTAAAGCCTTACATTTAAACATAAAAGGTTTCAGACAAAATTTTATAAATTATTACTGAATAATTACAAAATCAACCTGCCTTACAACAAACACCTGCACTATTACACCAGCAGGGGGCATGGGGCTAAAAATATATGCAAAGAGAGCTGCAATATGTACTTTAGTTAACAATAAGCCTTTGGTATTTGTCCATGAGATATTCCTATCAGATGTCAATAATCAGTCCAACTTGAGTGCAAATATCACTTTATTCACTGATTCCAATAATTTACATACAATATAGATTCAACCATTAATATAAATGTGGCATTTTCCCATGTTTGGTCACAAACAGTACCTAAATACATCAGTACAATCAGTGGAACTGGAAAACAACAGAAAGAAAGTGCCACAGTTCAAAAGAACATGACGTTGGCATGCCTACAGGAGCTGAATGCGGCGATTACCATGTTGTTCAGCAAAACGCCTCACAAACTTATTTAGATCAATAGCTTTAGTGCGTTTGGATTCAATGCTGAGTACAGCCAAGCTTGACAATCTCTTCTCTGTCATAGTAGACCGCAAGTAACTCTTTATGATCCTAAGAGTTGAAAAGCTTCGTTCACAAGATGCACTGCTCACTGGTAAAACTACTGCTATTTTACACAACCTGAACAACTCATAAAAAACATCCTGGTATGGGTCCATAAATTGAACAAACTCCATCAGAGTGGTAGGACTTTCCATTTCCTTCTTTTTTCTCTCCAGTACTCTCCTTGTCTGATGCAGTTCGTGTTTAAGATCCTCAATATTTGAATCATAAGCATTTCCCAGTAAAAGAACTGTCTCCTCTCTCAAAAAGTAGTACTTGACGGATTTAGTGCTTGGACACCTTGCATGATGTTACAATTTGTGTTGGAAAACCTTCTGTCTATTTCTCCAATCATGTTATCCATAACTGGATAGTAGACATTGACACAAAAAGTGTGTTTGCTATCTGGAACTACATGCTGTCCCAAGGTGGAAGGGATGACACTATCTTGAAGTGCCTTTGATGTCTGTCTGTACCTCTTTCGGTTTCGCTGAGTTGTATCAATGCTACTCTTTTGGCATACATCAAGTGCTTCACTCCACAGTTCATCAAAAGAGGCTTCACAACGATAATGTAACAATGTCTCCTTAAGTGCTTCAATTAGTTCAACAGCCTTAGCATAGTCCACTGTTTTAGACTGGAGCATGTCTGACAAATATTTAGCGTCACTCAAGACCTTTCGGAACAGTACAAGGCATCCAACAAAATTCAGATCAATCTGGACCAATATCCCTCTTGCTTCAACAGCTCTTTGTGGATGCTTCTCAGATGCAATATTTTCAAGCACCTGTACTATTGCAGGCAATCTATCCATGACATTGCGACATGCTACGTGCCGGCAGGCCCAACGAGTATCGCATAGCCTTTGGAGTTCCCTTGGTGGGCCATCAAACATCTCTCGCTGCACTTGTAGCCATTGGTTATGGACATAAGAGCCAGACATGAATACATACATACGTTCCAGCAATGAGAAGAAGTGTCCTGCATCAGTAACACTTTTAACAGAGTCCACTATGACCAAGTTTAAGCAGTGTGCACTGCAATGAACATAGAAAGCATGTTTGGCTACTTCTTTTATTTTTGCTTGGACACCTGCATGTACCCCACTCATAACTGCAGCACCATCATAGCCCTGGCCTACAAGGTTGTCCTTATATTCCAGCCCATGCTTCTGTAGAAAGCTAATGATCTTGCCTGTTAATGCAGCAGCATCCAGGCTCTCTGCCACGTCAAACTCTAAAAAGCTCTCATGTACCGCACCGTTGTAGTAGTACCTAAGGACAAATGACATTTGCTCCTTTTTCTGAAGATCTTTCGTTTCATCAACAAGAACTGAGAACTGTGCGCTCTTTTTCACCTCTTGAATGATTTCTTCTTTAACCATTGCAGCCAAACATTCCAGTATTTCATTTTGGATTGTTTTACTAGTGTACGTTGCATTTTTAGCTTGCTGTTGAAGTCTCTTTTTTATCGCAGGGTCATGGTTGCCCAGCAAATCTAACATGGCCAGAAAAACACCTTTTTTTTCTGAGTCAGGAGACTCCCTGTGTCCCCTCTGGGCTGTGTTTTCTGTGGCAGTAAGTACTAAAATCTCCGCTAGGGCTTTAATGTAGTTTTGGTTTTCAATTACCTGTTTTTTATTTTGTTCATCCATTATGCCCAACATTGAGGTATTTTTGTCTGCCATTTTTTTGTTCTCTTTTGCTTTGATCTTTCGATCATGAGAACAGAAACCACTGTCCTTCATTGTGGCCTTTTTCCAGTTCCGATACCCATCAATTAATGTGAAAACAGTCTTGGGGGCATCAGGTAGAGAGAAATGTCGACATGCAAAACAATAAGCAGCATCTTTGGACTGTGAATACTCCAGCCATGAATGAATTTTGTACCAGTCTGTACGGAAGCTTCTTCTGGCTCCTCCCTGGAGGGTCTTGGGGAAACTCTCCCGTTTCGGCTGAGCTGGCCCCTCACACCTGGACTTGGATATGTCTATAAGATGGGGGGAAATTCAAATTAGCTTAAATAATTATAAAATATATCACCTAATTATAACACAATTTGAAGCTGTCATTGATTAGATATGTGGTTAACCCTCGGGCTGTGTTAATGCATACAGCAAGATTTTGGCACAGTAGTGTATTTTTTTGTTAGTTTAGGAATTTTAACCTCAGCTTCTATAATAGGTCTAAAATACATTGTGCAAAAAAAATATTACACTCTCTCAATCTCTTCACAGTGATAAATGTCCAAATGTGTCCAACTAATGCAAACATATTTACTAGAATGAAAAATGGATATATTAGACTGAGGCTAAGCCATGTCTCTTATATCATGCACAACATGTCCAATTGTGTGAAATGTGCTTTCTAGTTAGATGTAACACAATACCATGTGGACCAGCTCGACTGGAGATATCTTGCAGTGGCTCCCCTTCACTGTCTGAGCTCAGCACTTCATCTTGTTTGTCGCTCTCTCCCTCTCGCACCTCCTCTCTGTGATGCTCTCCCTCTTCCATCTTTTCATCTCTGTGTTCTTCTCCTTCCACCTCTTCATGTCCCTGGTCATCTCTGCCTTCTACCTCGTCACTGACACTTTCCTGTTGCTCTTTTCCTCCTCCTTCCACCTCGTCATGTCCCTGGTCATCTCTGCCGTCTACCCTGTCGCTTTCCTGTTGCTCAGCCTCTCTTTCTGTCTGTTCTGATGATTCATCATTCTTTACTGGTGTCTTTTTAGTTTTTGGTGAGAAAAAACTGCTGATGTCACCCTTCCTCTTCATTTCTATAAGATTCAAAGTGAATTTACTTTGTTTTTCGTTTTAATATTAACAGTAATCATTATTAATAATGTTGTTCAGCTTAAAACTGAATGATGTGTGTCAAATGTGTTTTTTTTCCCCACTTACCGTCGGTTTCAACAGCTGCAGAGTGAGCCTCATAAATGCTTCCAAAGTTGGAACAGATTTCTGAAATAAGGTTAAAATATATTGGGTCAATACAAGCTTGGATGAATTGTTTTTTCAACCAAGTCGACCTAACTCACAGTAAGGACAGATTTACCATTAACTTTGTTCAACCAGAGTTATATCATTTCAAAATCAGCCTACACTTTATAAACAAATGGACTTCCTTCTCTCTATTTTTTCTGCTCCAATGGTGTGAGTTAAAGGGGACCTATTATGCTTTTTCGACTTGTATGACCTATAAACGTTGTTATAATGATTGATAGTCATGTTTAACCATACTAAAGTGTCTAATAATGACGTACATGCATTTCAACGTATTCCCTGCAGCTGACAGTCTGGGGTGGCTGTGCAGAGCGCTAAACACTTGGGAAAACGTTTGCGATTCACTTGTTCACATTTCCGGGAAAACATCTACGTACAGGCACTCCTGCCGCGCCCCCATATGCCTGGTCAAATCTGCCCGCGCGCTTCAAGGAAGGTAACCAATCACAACGGAATTGGGTTGGCAGGAGGGGGGCGAGGGGGCGGAGAAGGACGAAACCGAGCGTTGACAGAGAATGCTGAAAGCGCCCAGAGGAGAGGAAGAGTTTCCGAGTTTCCCGAAAATCTACATCGTTTTTTGTGGATGGTTAAACATGACTATCAATCATTATAACAACGCTTATAGGTCATAAAAGTCGAAAAGCATAATAGGTCCCCTGACTCCCCCTTTAACCAAAGTTAGCTTTAATATCAGGCTGGGTTGAATGAGAGGGAGAGCATAGGTTGAGAGTACGTAGAGACCGGGTAGCTTTGGTTGCTAGGCAACATACATTTGAAAAACAATGTTGGATTGAGCAGTTAGGTTACTAGGCTATATATAAGGCATTCCAATCTTAACTTAAGTCTTAAACTATGATGTTTCTGTAATACACTGCCCTACTCTTTTCTAATTATTATAATTTCTTCATAGATAGACAGTTGATCAGTATTACCTCAAGAATGTAGTCTCTCTGCCGCGCCGCTTGCTTCGTTCCTTGTATTCAAAATCATTGCTTCGCGGCGCGCCTTTCCTTGTATTCAAAATCATTGCCGGCGGGACACTCGGGGAGGGGGGCAGGCGGGATGGGGCAATATTTCCTGGTTGCATTCACTTGCAGTCGGACTTTTGAAACCTCGCTTTTTGTAAATGTCTTGTAAAAGTAAAAAAAAAAAAAATATATATATATATTTGCGCTGCCAACTGGGGTGGCAGCTGGGGTGGCAAGGCTTTTTTTAGGGTGGCAGTTGCCACCCCATGCCACCCCAGTAGATCCGCCCCTGGCGCTGGTTGTTCTTTTTGTACTGCAGAACTCGACCAACGACAGGGTCTCTCTCTTGACTCTCTTTAATCTGCTCTGGTGTTAATGGTTTAGTTAAGGTAGGTAAACTTGCATCGCTCACCAAGTCCAATGTGTTTATGTGAGCTGTCGTTACCCAGGCTGGCGGAGTGTCTTTCTGCACCATAACTCCCTGAACAGACGCACTGATCACCTCTTGGTTCACTTCTTCCGTACACTGTTGCATGAATTCTTTTATGTCCAGTGGCATACGGGAGAGGCCGTCCGCATCAGCATTGTTTTTCCCAGGTCTGTACTTTATGGAAAAGTTGAAATCTGCCAGTTCAGCCACCCACCTGTGACCTGTGGCGTTGAGCTTGGCTGTCGACAGGACGTAGGTCAAGGGGTTATTGTCTGTATATACAAGGAAGTGTGGGGCATGATACAGATAGTCCCGGAAACGTTCACATATTGCCCATTTTAGTGCCAAGAATTCCAACTTCCCTGAGTGCATGTGGTAATTCTTCTCAGGTGGCGTTAGTGTTCTGGAGCCATAGCCAATTACTGCCATTTTCCCGTTTTGTCTTTGATAAAGTACAGCACCCAATCCCTCCTGGGATGCATCACAATGTAGGGTAAAGGGTTGTGTGAGGTCTGGGTACCCGAGGATGGGAGGCTCGATTAATTTATCAATGAGAAAGATCAGCGTCTCCTGATGTGTGGGTGTCCAGTGTATGGGAGTGTTAGGGGGGAGGTTACCTTTGCTTCTGGTGGTGGTGACTTTGCTCCTATACTTTGACTCGACAGGTGGCACTTCCACCGAGGAAGCAGAGAGCAGCTGGTAGAGAGGCTTTGCGATTTTTGAGAAGTTTGGTACATATGCCCTGTAATATGATAGAAATCCAAGCATTTTTCTCAAATCTCCAACTGTTTTGGGCACTCTCTCTTTTAATGCTTTGACTGGCGCCACTTCAGCCGGGTCCATTGTATAGCCTTCGCCAGACACCATACGCCCCAGAAACCTCACCTTCCTCTTAAACACTTCACATTTGCGTGGACTGAGCTTCACCCCGTGTTTCTGGTATCTCTGCAACACAGTTCGCATGTTATGGACATGGTTTTCAAAGTTTTGGCTGTGAACGAGGTTGTCGTCCAGGTATGGTTGACACATGACATCCCTCAGGCCCACTAAACACTCTTCCATGTTTCTCTGGAACTCTGCGGGGCTGCACTCAAACCAAAGGGAATTCTTTCCCACTGGTAGAGGCCCCAAGGTGTTATGAAAGCAGTCAGGGGTTGGCTTTCCTCATCCACAGACCCTTGGTGGTAAGCTTTCCCTTGATCCAGCACGGAGAACCAGGAGCTGCCGGTGAGCGAGTCAAGCATGTCTTGGATGCGGGGGATGGGGTGACAATCATGGACAGATTTTCTGTTTAACTCTGTAGTCACAACACAATCTTAAAGATCCATCTTTCTTTCTCACGCATACGATTGGTGATGCATATGGTGAACGTGACTGCTTTATCCAACCTCGGTTTAGCAGGTCCTGCAGATACTCTTTGACTTCCTGATGTAGTGGTTTTGGAACTGACATGTACGTTTTCCTTACTGGGGTCGTGTCATGTAGGGTGATGTGGAGCTTCAAAGAAGGAATAAAGCCTACATCATCATCATTAAAGGCAAACGCATGACACTCCTCTCTCAGTAACTGCCTCACAGCCTCTCTTTGGGCCTCACTTAAGTGACTGAGGTCAACTTGGGGATCCCACTGAGCTGGTTTTGGGGTTGTTGTCTTGTCATCAAATATTTGATTCGTCATTTCATTTGGTACTGGGTCACTTTGTTTACTCTCCTGTTGTTTGTCTTCCTCACCCATATTTATCTGTTCTGTTTTAACAGCATAAGTGGTCTTGAAGGTTTGTAATTGACCAATGACTGTGCGCTGGTTCAGGGTGATGTCCTGTTTATTTGTGTTAGCAATGGGGATTTTAACATATCCTATCCTCTCATTAGGGACGGTGATGAGCCCCTGCTTAACAGTGACACCCTCTGGTAGTGTAGGCTCTTCACTAGGAACTAAAATAAGGTCCTGGCCTCGAAACTGGGCCCCAGCATTTGCTTTGACAGTAACCATGGTGACCTGTTCAGCAGCTAACTTGATTCTTCTTTTTCCTGTGTGCACAATGCCTACATCTCCATCTTTGTCTGAGGTCTGAATGAGTTTTAGCATTGCTTGTGCTGTTTTGAATGTTACAGAAAAGGCTTTACACACTTGATGGATGGTCTCAGACTTTGTGTGTTGCATGGCCACATCACCTACTACTTCCTCTATCACATTGTAGCCAATTATCGGCTGTTCTGCTACATTTGGGTCACTAGACACAAGGATGGGCACTAACAGTGGCTCTTGGAGAGCTGAGTCTCTGCCTAGTCTGAATCTTACCTCCACCCAACCCAAGAAGGGTATTTGTGTCTGGTTCGCAGCCACTCCAATCAGCTGCTCTGACCCCAACAGTTCATCAAGAGGTCTCACCGTGTGATGTGGTAAGTTCCGTTTTCTCCATTCCTCATTAATGACACATGCCTGGGCGCCCGTGTCCCACAATGCTTCTACTGGAACGGTGTCCAGCTGGCAATGGATGAGACATCTCTTCCCAATCAGGTTCAAAAGTCTTTCTTCTCGACGAGGTGGAAGGTAGTTGACTTTACTTGTAGCTATAAGAGGTGTGTGAGGGGGTACCGTACTCTGCTTGGTGGGACTGACAGAACAGTCATGGGCTACTGAGGGTCCCTGCTCAGCAGCCCTCTCCCGTTTCCCTGCTCCTCTCTGCTCCGACGACAGCCTCTGGACAGGTGCCCCTCCTGGCCACATTTATAGCAGTGCCTGCAAGACTCACCCAACTGAGCTTCTTGGCATGCCCTGCAACCGCTGAGTCTTGGACGGTTATAAGTGGCCGTTCTCTCATTTAGATTTTTCCTAGTAGCCTCAACTGTTTCCAGCATCATCTTTTTGATTTCTCTCATTTCAGACTTTAGACCCTCTATGAGTTGACTTGTGCCGGTCTCTGGCTCCTCATCCTTACTTTGACTTTTCTTCCCCTTTTTGACCATCTCTCTGTTGTTTACCGTGTCAACTCTGTCATCCCAATGCTCAGTTTCTCCTCTGTGTCTGAGACATGTCATTGATTCGCCTCCCTATTGTACAATCCGACAGCGGGACCTTTGAAATTTCTTTTGCAGCTTGAGGCCCTAGCATTTTGTTTACAATTGCTGTACAGGCTGGCATAATTACAGTCTCTGCAATAGTGTGGGGCGTCTTTGTTTTAGCTACTATTTCAGCTACGAGGTAGCTAGCTTCCAGTGCCTTCTCCGAGACTTTTGCAGATTTAATCATCATTTGTTCTTGACGGCTGTGTTGACTTTTCATTCGAACAAAATATTCAGCATCCTTGTCAGCAAGTGATGGATGATTAGTGGTCAGGTGTCTTTTAAGTTTGCTCGGAACCATCCCTTGGTTTGACAGTTTCATCCCACATATTAGACACAAAGGGAGAGGGCATGCTTCATCCCCAGTACTGATGAAGCCAAGTTTGAGGTAATTGTCGTTGTATGTTCTCTTTTTAGCCTTATCTACCTTTGCGACCTTTGGTGCAGACTCAGAGCTGGTGGACGCAGTGGCGTGTCCAGACATTTTTGATAGGGGTGGCACCAGTGGGGCACTGACATATGCAGGGGTGGCATGAAGTGTGAGCAGGAGCGCCTGCGCAGACATATACACTCACGTATGCACACCCACACCCAGGTGTCGGCATAGCATTAATTTACCATTTTTGTATCCACAACCCATATCTACTTCACTTACTAACACTGCAAGCAAGAACAGACCTACTAGTCACAACATTCAGGAAAAGGCAACATACAAATGTGATTGAAAACTACCATACTTTATTCTAACTTCAACAGTACATACAAAAAAGACAATGCACTTTCTGAAGACTCTGGGCAAAATATTAACTTAACAAAACTGTGCAAAACTTAACATGTGCAACAATAAAGTGCCAACAAAATAAAGTGCCAACAAAATTAAAATAAATAAGACTCTTTGGGCAAAATATGACCTTAACAAAACTTAACATGTGCAACAATAAAGTGCCAACAAAATAAAGTGCCAACAAAATTAAAATAAATAAGACTCTTACACACACACACACACACACACACACACACACACACACACACACACACACACACACACACAATCATACCACACATCAGCAATGTAACAATGTAAACAATGTAACAAGGTTTAAAAAACAGTGTTTTTCTTAACTATGGCCCTTAGTTAACCTCACCCCTCACACACACACACACACACACACACACACACACACACACACACACGTGGTTCGTGCACATGTTTTTTTCCCCTTTTTTAACACTCGTGGAATGCACAGAAGCAGTTTTTGTTCTTATTGAGGCACAGGTGAACGTCACATTTTGCGCATTTGAAGCTCGTGTGGCCTGTGCACTTTGGGAACTTGCAGCGTTGCCGCACACTGTCGATTTGAGGCCAGTGACCCACAGCATCAGCACGGACATCTTTTGTGGGAATAGCCTTAGTTGGTCCCCTGCGCTGCTTCTTCTGGAACTCTCGCTCCACGTCAGACGAAGGTCGCCCCCTCTTTTTGGCCGACAGATCTTTGCCTTGCATGCAGAGGGACTGTGCAATGGAAGCCTTCTCTCTCGGTCGTCCTCAGACGAGCTTCCATCGGAGTCTCCAATCCTCTCGGTTCTCCATACACCCGGCCAGCTCTGAAGAACTTTCAGCTCCCGCATCTTTCTTAAGCACGTCCACGTACGTTAGCGCGGAACGTCCTCGCGATCGATGTCCGCGCGTCGAAGCCTTGAAAGCCAGCAAGTCCTTCTGCTTCTTCCGTGGAACATTCAAGTTGTCACAATCACGCCGATAGAGCAACCAGCCATTCACAACCACCATGTCCACGAAGTGAAAGAAGAATCGGTGGTAGAACTTCTTAGACCTGATGTGGATGCGGTAGTAGGCGATTAGGGCATCAAGTGCATCAACACCACCCATGAACTTATTATAAAGGGTGATGATGCTTGGACATTCCACAGACACTTTCCTCCTTTGCTTTCTGTCCCACCTCTCTACGAGGGAAACAGGCTGGGCACTTGCAAAAGTGCTGGCAACGTTCACCCCTCTGTTGTCAAACCATTTGACAGCCCTAATTTCCACACGGTCAACAACAGCCTGTTGCTCCTCAAATGTCCCTCTTCCCTTCTTTTTGAGCTCTTTGTCTTTGCTGAAACTGCAGCCTCGCAGACGATTCTCCCGCACAGTGCCAAGGGCTGGTATCCCCCTGTTAGCAAGAGCCACAAACAAATCGAGTGAGGAAAACCAGTTATCAAAGTACAGCAGGTGGTTGACTGAGCCTTCAATAACTTGTGCAAGTTTTAACGATTTTTTTGTACCTGGTGGAGGATCAGATTTACATTGGAATGCATGAATCTGGTGCACTTTGAGAGGAGAATATGCACTTAAATCCTATTCAAACAGTCCTGTGTATTACTGTAGATGGGATTATTGGTGTTGTAACTTTGCCTTTTGTGTCTTCATTTACAGATTTTTATATTTTTGTATAGTAATATTTAAACAAAAAATGCAAATATAATTTGCACAATTTATTTACAGATTTTTGCCTAATGCTTAAACACTAACTGTTTTTTACATAAGACACTTTGTTCAAAAATGAAATCTCCTGCAACAATGGGCAAAACACATCTTTTTAAATTATAAACCTAACTAAAATTTGAAAAGAACACAGACTCACACACATGAAAAATAAAAAATAAAGCTAATTGAATACCAATCAGTGTGAGCCTTAGCACTACAAATAGACCTCAGGTGAGCTCAGCTCCTTTGTGAGACAGTGAGAGTCAGGGGAAGAGGACAAGAGAGCGACAGGAGGATGAGGACAAAGAAGACAACAGACGGAGAACTGTGAAGTTTTTGCTCATCCACAAAGGCTACATCCAGCCTGGGAGCATTTAATTCTCCTGGGCTTTTTAAAGAAGAGCTCCAGGGCTCTTCTGTAGGGGAATTTGGTGGTGGGGGCCATTGATGCTGACTCTCAAACAAGTCGCCAGATGCTCTCCCTGTAGCCTGTTTCTCAGGTCAGTCTTCACCTACAATACAACAAATAGTAAACCATAAGTGGGTGGAAGTTAGGCAATAACTAAATCATTGTTAATAATAATAATAATAATCTGGTGTATTACCTGTTCAGTGTTGAAAAGTCACGCTCACAGTTGACACTTGAGACTGGAATTGTGAGACCAATGGCAGCCAGTTTATTGAGTCCAGGATAAAGCTGACCCCACTCGTCAATCTGTGACGCCAGTCGCGTCATTATCTGCTGCTGGTCCATGCCCTGAAACAAAATGAGCATTAATTAAGCTACAAAACCTGTCAAACCTACTGAAAATTTGTTATGTTCATACCTGGAATGCTCCTATCAGGATATGTTGCCTGAAAGAGGTCCACTCTTGGATCACCTGGTCTCCTGTCAGAAATTTATTTGACAGGAGTTTTAGATTCCTCACACAGACAGCCTCGTCCTCCTTGGCAGCCTGAGGCCCAAGAACATGGAATGCTCCTAGCAGGTCTAGACTCCCAAAACGCCTCTCCAAACTCTCAACAAGCGCATCGAGATAAGGTTCCATCACCTAAACATAATAATAAAATAAAAACATATTTGTTAGTTTTT
>NW_026553369.1:0-22381 GCF_027596085.1 Anoplopoma fimbria | reverse complement strand
ACTTTTACTTGTACTTGAGTAAAATTTAGCAAGGGGTATCTGTACTTTTACTCAAGTAAGGAATCTGTGTACTCTGTCCGCCTCTGGTGGTGCAGGACCTGTTTAGACATCATCAACAGGAGTCTTAGGACCCGACCAAACATGAGGTAAAAGGCGCGTACCAGTTGTCTCATGCACCGTCTTGCACATTGTATGCAAATGTCAGGGTCTGGATTTGCTGGGGCCACTTGGCCTTCTCTCTCAGCAGCAGCATTGGAATATGTTCCCCGATTCTGTTACTTAATCTCTCAGTTCCTCCGTTCCCATGGGAGTGATAAGCTCTAGTGTCGGCTTGGGGAGACCTCCCGATAGCAGAAGCAACTCTCTGCAATGAGCTCACTCTCAAAGTTGGCTCCTGATCATGTGGATGCGCTCTGGAAACCCATACACACAGAAAACATTGTCCCATAACATAGCAGCATTGCTTCGCCTGTTCGTTTGTGCAGGAAAGGCGTGAGCCAACTTTGTGAAATAGTCTGTCAAGACAAGAACATCCACGGAGGCTGCTTGCTATCTTCTGCACTCCAGAAATCCAAACACACCAGTTCCATAGGATTAGATGTCCTGATACTTTCAAGCGGAGCTCTGGCAGAAGGATCTGGTGTCTTGGCCAGGATGCACCTCTGACAGCACTTGACATAGCCTTTAATCTGACGCTCCATTCCAGGCCAAAAGAAGCGCTGTCTCGCGAGGTGAATTGTTCTCGCCTGCCCCTGATGACCGGCCAAGTCATGCACACCACGCAAGGCCTTCTCCACCAGGCTCCGGGGCAAGACAAACTGGTGTCTCTTCTGCTTGCTCATGGAATCCTTAGCGACTCTGTAGAGCACTCCATCAACGACTTTAAGTCTCTCCCACTGTCTGATAAGGACCAAGGCACTTGAGTCCAAACCATCCCTCTCCCGCCTTGAGGGCCTCCTCCGCCGATTCAGAATGGCATAACCGTAGAGATGCCAGGGTCAAGCTCTTGGTTTTCGCTGGAGCTCTTCTACGGAGAAGGCAGGCAGCAGGTCTTGCCCTGGTGGGAAGGAAGTGCTGAACAGACTGGATCAACCCTGTCGCCCTGGACTCTGCAGCCGCATCCCAGTTGTTGTGAGAATCAGGACAGCTTCTACAATGCTGTCACAGAGAGGTGGGGGACAACAGGACTGAGTCGCAGTATCTTGTTCCGTCCCCATCGCCTGATACTGGACTTTTAAACGAAAGACATTCTGAACTCCATCTTCTCCAACCCCATCAGATTCGGCAAGCAGATCGTTGTAGGACTCTGAGACAAGTCTACGCCCAGCAGTCTTCGCAAAACGGGTCCCGGCTGAGAGCGTCAGCCACTATGTTCTTGGTTCCCGCAATGTGCTTTAGACTAAATGTGTAGGGAGCGAGCTTCGCAACCCATCGCTGTTCGCAGGCGTCGAGTTTTGGCTTAGTCATTATATATGTGAGTGGATTGTTGTCCGTCCATACTGTGAAGGAATTGCCCTTCAGCCAATGGCTGAATTTGTCACAGACACTCCACTTCAATGCCAGAAACTCGAGCCGATGAGCTGGGTAGTTCTTCTGAGAGCTGCTGAGGGTCTTACTCGCAAACGCTATGGGTCGTGCTTTACTTTCACCAGCAGGGACTTGTGACAACACTGCACCGAGCCCATCCAAGGAGGCATCAGTCGACAGGATCAGAGGACGTGAAAAGTCAGGATGTGCAAGGACCGCACAGTCCAGCAGACGTTCTTTAAGACCGGCAAAGGCAATGTCACACTCTGGAATCCAGTCATCAGGCTTGAGTTTCCTGAATGTTCCTGCCTTCACATTCACTTTTTCCTTCCTCTTCTCTTCTGCCCAGCAGTCAGAGCAAAGAGTGGCTTGGCAATGGAAGAGCAGTTGGGGATGAAGTGCTGGTAGAAGAAAACCATGCCCAAAAGGATTTGATCCTCCGCACTGAAGGTGTACATCCGTCATCCTCCATAAGATCAGACCTCGACATACTGGATATGACATCCACCTTCGCAGGATCCACAGCCACCCCGTTTCCATCTATGATGTGACCCAGAAACTTGACAGACGATCGCATCAGATGACACTTCTTAGGACTCAACTTCAGGTTGTTCTCTCGCAGGCGCTGGAACACGCCCTCCAGTCTCCGTAGAGCCTCCTCTTCAGTTGATGCGAAGACGAGCAAATCGTCTAAATAGCATAAAAGGCTGCTGAAGTTCAAATCCCCAAATATACTGAGCATCATGCGCATAAATGAGGCCGGACTATTGCACAGTCCCTGCGGCATCCTATTATACTCATGCAGGCCTAGCGGTGTGGTGAAGGCAGTGTATTTTTTGTCCTCTTCTGCCATGGGAATGTTGTAGAAACCGGACGTTAAATCCATTGTGCTGAAGTAGGTGTTCCCTCCCAAGGCAGCCAAGCAGTCCGACTGGTGTGGAAGGGGATGGGCGTCCTTGAGTGTTCTCGCATTCAACCACCGGAAATCGGTGCAGATCCTCAAGTTTCCATCCTTTTTCCATACCATCACTAGCGGTGATGCATAATCACTCACTGACTTCCGAATTATCCCTTGCTCCTCCATGTCTGTCAACACTTGACGTAGCTTCTGGTAGTGAGCAGGCGGTACTCTCCGGTAGGGGAGGCGGAATGGACGATCATCTGTTAGTCGAATGCGGTGGACAAAGCCCTTTGCCTCACCGCAATCCATTTCGTGCTTGGAAAAGACATCGTTGTAGCATTCGAGCAGCTGGACTAACTTCACAGTTCCTGCGGGGCTAGTCTGACAAGGCTGTATGTCAAGTTTGTCAAGGCCAACATCTCGCAATCTCTGTTCGAGACCTGAAGGACTGAGTGGTGTATGACGCTTGCCTGGAACAGCTGTGTCAATCTGGCTATAGCCTTGGAGGAGTTCAAAATCTTCCACAGCTAGACAAGGGGACACATCTGCCAGCTTACAGTTCCTCTTCAGTGTGACTGGTCTATCAGACAGATTGGTGACCTTCATGGGGACCCACCTATCACCCCACAGAGGTGTCACGACACGGCCAACCATGATGTTACGTGGCATGGACTTGGATGAGGTTGGTTCAACCAGCACAGTGCTTCCCGGTGACATGGGCGCATTGTTAGGCAGCTTACCCCAGACCAGGTGCTCTTGCATCGCTAGAAGAGTAACTGACTGTTGGAGCTTGACTGTGCCAATCTTGTCCGGTAGCTCCTCACCCCTCCAACGAGACGTGTTCGCCATGAGATCCAAGAACTGTTCACACTCAGGGGATGAAGAAAGACTGCGAACAGAGATAAGTCGCCAGTAATCATCACTGTTCTTCAACTGGCGCATGAGAAACTTGATCACATTCGTGCCAATGATGAGATCATCTCGCTGGCCTGGCACCACCAAAACTGGAACGATACAGCTTAACCCATACACCTTCAGTTCAACCTCATACATACACTTTGGTTTGGTGAGCTTCCTCCACAGCCCACTAAAACCACTTCCTGTGTCATCGGTCTTGGATCTGACAGCACTTTCTCACTCAGCATCCTCTCCTCTGCTTCTCCACTGAAAGTACAGGCCATGGAACCTGAATCAAGCATTCCTTGCATCTGGAACACATTATTCACATCGACTGGAGCATAGAATAGCTCATCATATGGCTCAACTCTGTGTGTGTTCTGTGCTATTATCTTCACACCAGCCGGTGCTGCACTGCACACTTTCACATAACACTGTTCAAATTCACTTCCACTTCTGAAGGTTTGATTGTCCTCACCCGCACATCCCCTCTCCCAATGCGGGCCAGTCAGTTTAAATGCTGTTGCTCTTGAGGTAGATGTGTGGCCTGGTCCTCCGTCCGGGAGTGTAACTTGAGCATTCTCTCTTGATATGACCCGGCTTGAAGCAAGACAAACACAGGCGATCTCGCCGGCAGTGCATTAGGGTAGTGTGTTCTGCAGACTTGCAAACCTTGCAGTATCTTCTCTGTGACTGGTCAGACGGGTGCTGTCTATACATCGGCCTGTTATTCTGAGCCATCACCTGGCTGTTCTGAGAAAGTGTGCGGTCAAGCAGGCCAATCAGGGTCTTTAGGCAGTTTTCATCAAACTGAGTGGTAGACGTGGCACTCACTTCGGCCTGCACAGGGAGTACCTCCGGATGGCTGGCCAACAACACCTCCTCAGACACAGGTGTTTGAATATGAACTGCCACATGTCTTGCTGGGACATGACGGTTTGGTCTGGTATTCAGCTGTTCTCTCATGTCAATCTGATAACGGTCAACGTGCTCCTGTATTTCACCAGCTGTCCATTTCTCTGGCGCCTTGAACCGTAGCACTGCAGCAAGGGAGGGATCGGGACAGTACTTGACAAACATCATGGTTACCTCTCGACTGAGATCATCAATATGCCGCCCCTGTCTGCTCAAACCCTCCTCAGCTGCATCAACAGCCTTGTTAAGGCGGATCCAGTACTCGACTGGGTTCTCTCCTGCTACAGGCACAGTGCTATAGAAGTCTGCAAGAGGCATACTGGAACACGCCACACCACTGAAATGCTGTTTCAGTATGTTAATAATTACTTTTGGGTTCTCATGAGGCTTCAGTGAAGGATTGCTACGGAGTGTTATCTTCACAATGTCCCTGGCTTTCCCCATTAATCTAGACCAGCCTTTCTCAAAGTGGGTACCGCACACCTGGGGTGCCCGTGACTGTGTCAGGGGTGCAAAAAATTACGTATTCTGACATTTAATTAAAAAAAATAAAAAAATCTGACATTTCATATATGACATATATGTATATATTGAATACATAAATACATTCTTTCTTACATATGAATGGATTAATAAAATTGTAAAGTCATTTTAGTTAAACAAATATATAAAATTAACCATAAAAATCTGTCTCACGGGTGCGTCCCCACGAAACAGCGTGACAGCGCAGCACACAGCACATTGTTTTATAATTTAACCGCGAAAATACATTTCACAAAGAGCAAGGAACAAGCATCATGGATCGTTTTTTAAAAGAAAAGCCCACAAGAACCAGACATGATTGACTGTGAAATGGAGCCTCAGCCTACTACTTCATGCGAGCCTTCGTGGCGTGTTCAGGGAGTGGCCTAGGGTGGCACGGGCCACCCCTGAAATCTGATTGGCCACCCCAAGTGCCACCCCAATATCCACGGCACTGAATGTAAACTGCACGCTTGTTTAGAGTTGCAGTTCCTTCTCAAACCTGAGAGGCAGCAGAGATGCGCTAAAGTAGTATGTAGCCTGCAAAAAAAAAGTCCAGAAGAAGAAGAAGTTTGAGCAAACCTACACGTGAAACAAACTGTCTATGGAAGCAACACGTTTCTGGAGCGTCGTCGAGAAAGATGTGAGTAACCTACATTTCACTACACTTACTGTGCCTGTAGTTAAAAGCTGTAACGGTAATAAGCTAAACGTTTATCCTGTCTTGTTTTATTTCTTTTTATTGTAATTGGCACAAGGCTGTCATCATCTCATCTCATTAGCAAACACTGTTTTGACTGTCAACGATGCTAAAGCTAACATTTAGCTATTCTGTACTGCGTAACATTGTTATGTTAGACCCGTGTAACATCAATATCATTCGTGTGTATGCACAATTATCTATTGTACAACATATAAGAATGTCGTGCATTATGGGACTATTACAGTATGAAAAGAGGTCAGAATATTAAGGATTTCTTCATAAGGAAGAAATCCAAAATAGAAACCAGAGCAGGGGCAGAGCAGTCAGTCAGAGGATGAGAGCCAGGCTTCAGCTTCAGCTGTACACATAGGTATGTGAAATCCTGATGGTTCAAGTTTGTTCTCATGTTTGAACTTACTCATTTGGTTTGACTGTAACATACCACTTAGTTTACTAAGGAAAGGCTGATTGTATTATCATTTTAATCACAGTTTCTGTGGATGTACATGTGGATGGTAAAGAGGAAAGACCCTCAACATCACAAACAGATCAGGGTATGTATGAATTTACCTTCTTTAAAACATTATGTGCCTATCGTTTTAGGCAATTTACCTAAACCATGTTCACATTCCCTAAACACTTCACACAGTGAGCATACCAGTAGACCATGTGAACCAAACTGTGGTTACTTGCCCCTATGCTAAGATACAAATGCTGGCAATGACGCCTTCTTCCAAATTTCATGGATACCTGCCCCAGTCAATGTTCACTACCGGCAAAACGCTGTGGAACTACAGCATATTTTACCAATGTTTAGATACTCTGTTCAAAACAGTGAACTTTCTGTTCAAAACCTAACTTATCAGTAATTTAGATCACTGTAGATGGAAAGATGCTGCATTTGGACAGACAAATGAAGTTACATGTTTGAATAAGAAAAAATATTTAGTTTATAGTTTATTTATTTTATTTTACAGTAATTTAGATTTTTTTCCCCCTGTGCACCATAGTTCTTGGTGAATTGGCATGGAATTACTTTTTTTACGTAAAAGCAACACTACATACAATGATCTGTACAAAACACAGAGGATAAGTTTTGCAATGCAAAACACCTGGTGGTCATTTCAGCTAAAGACCTACTCAGCTAAAGACCTACTCAGGTGTTTTACATGTAATTTGTGCCTCGTTGAAAAAGGGCCTTCTTTGGCATTTGCTTTGGACTTCTTTACGTAGTTGGTATAGGAAAATGGATGCAGCAAGAGCAAGAGCAAGAGGCAGAGGCAGAGGAAGAGGTGGAGGTGAAGGTGGAGGTGGAGGTGAAGGTGGAGTAGGAGGAAGAGGAAGAGGTAGAGGAAGAGGAAGAGGAAGAGGTGGAGGTGAAGGTGGAGGTGAAGGTGGAGTAGGAGGAAGAGGAAGAGGTAGAGGAAGAGGAAGAGGTGGAGGTGAAGGTGAAGGTGAAGGGAAGAGGTAGAGAGGTGGAGGTAGAGGAAGAGGGAGAGAGGAAGAGGGAGGAGAGGAGCAGCAGCAGCAAGGACAGTTGTATCTGATGAAATCAGAGCAACTGTCATCGACCATGTAATCAATCATGGTCTGTCCATGAGGGAAGCTGGTCTGAGGGTTCAGCCGAACTTGCCAAGATCAACGGTGGCATCAATCGTGAGGGTTTTCACACAAACTAACAGGTACTATACAGTATTTACAGCATTCTGACTGATGTGTTTGTAACAGTAGTAATGTGATGTGAGAAGTCTCCAAAACTCTCCTGACGTATCAGTGCATTTGTGTCTGACTCACTATTGTAGGACCCAACGGTTGCCCCACTCAGGTGGAAGGGGAAGAAAATTCACTTTGCCACAAGAAAATGCAATAGTGCAAATGGTTATTGCTAACAATAGTATAAGGCTAAGAGAAATTTGTGCAAACATCATCGCAGACATTGGTGTATTTGCCAACATTGAGAATGTTGGCACCACGACCATCGCCAGAGTGCTGAAAAAGCACCAAATTCGAATGAAGCAGCTTTACACTGTCCCCTTCGAGAGGAACTCTGAGCGGATAAAGGAACTCCGGTACCAATACGTCCAGGTAAGACTGAACACAGGACACACTGTCATGTTGATTGTGATTTTGCACAAAACTGTAAGCTATGCCATTTTTGTCTTATGGTATCTTGTGTATTCTCTAATTTCCTGAAGAGAGCCATGGAACTTGAAGCCAGTGAGAATGAACATGCGTTCATCTTTGTGGATGAGGCTGGCTTCAACCTGGCAAAAACACGTCGCCGTGGAAGGAACCTGATTGGGAAAAGGGCCACGATAGATGTTCCAGGCCAGAGGGGTGCGAACATCACCATGTGCGCAGCAATTTCGAACGATGGACTGCAGCTGCAGAAGGCCGGCATAGGCCCATACAACACCGAACGCCTAATTGCCTTCATAGATGAGCTTTACGAAAGGCTCACAGCAAGAGAGGTAGACAGGCAGAATCTACCAACGTATGTAATTGTATGGGACAATGTGGCCTTTCACCACTCCCGGCAAGTCACAGGGTGGTTTGCGGCGCATCCTAGGATGAGGTCACTTTTCCTTCCGCCTTACTCTCCTTTCCTCAACCCCATCGAGGAATTCTTTTCGGCGTGGAGATGGAAGGTCTATGACCACCGCCCTCAGGACCAGATGTCCCTATTAGAGGCAATGGCTGCTGGGTGTATGGACATAGCCCCAGAAGATATCCAGGCCTGGATAAGGCATTCCAAAAGATTTTATCCACGTTGTATGGCAAGAGAAACCATACGTTGCGACGTAGATGAAAATTTGTGGCCAAATGCGGAGGATAGGAGGGATTAGCCCAATTCTGCGCCACTGTTGGGCTACTGTAATATACAGTATGTGCAGGTTTTGTGCATTGCATTTTTTGTTAGAACACATTTTTTGACTTTGTAATGTATTTTCTGTTTTGTGTAACACTTGCACTGTGACAAAATCTCCAAAAAGTAAAGCACAGTGAAAAAAACTGTTGTGTTTGTGATTTGTTTCTGGATCATATATTACGTACTTACTGTATGTAATTTGCATTACAAAAACTGAAAATTGTTATTCTCAGTTTCTCATAAAACACTTACAGTATTTACTGTATTTACAATTACAGTACATTTACCACACTCAATTGTGACATCTTTTGTGGGAGGTAAACCGACATATGAACACTGTCAGCAGATACTTGGCTTGGATTGTCATACTGTAATATTACAAACTTTATTACTGTAGTCCAAAGAAGTGTTTGTCTGTGTTTTTTCTCTTTTTTTCAATGCAACACTACAGGAAATCTATGCCAAACTGGAGGACACAGCAACATTTTATATATGCAATTGGCAATGCTTCAAGATGTTAGTGTTTTTTAGGTCATAGTGTTCTGAGAGGAAACATGTGTTAAGTTATGGCAGCATTGTTTGTGGTGTGGTTGTTGTAGTGCATTTTGCACCAAAGGTTAACAGATATGCAGAGGTGTGTGTCTCTAAAGCCCACTGTGTTAAGTGATAGGGAAAAGTGACCATAGTATGGGTACATGACCGAAAACGATAGGAAAAAACTGTAAAGATATATCCAAAAACCATGCAAGGAGAGAAGAGGAGGTCATTCAATCCATCTTGGTACAACACGTTTTCATGGCTTGAGTACTCACTTATGAAAGACTGCGCTTACTGCTATGCATGCAGACACTTCTCTTTGCCTAGCACGTCAGAATCCGTTTTTACCTCAGAATCCGGCTTTTCACATTGGAAAAAAGCAATGTATAAAGATGCTGGCTTTAAGGTGCATGAAAAATCAGATTCTCATATTACTGCCATGTTAGCTTGGAGTGAACACAAGAAGGCTGCACTTACAGATGCTTCTGTATTAAACATGCTCAACAATGAGTACAAAAGAAGGTTGAAGAGAATCGCAGTTACATTAAAACTGTTGCAGATGTACTGCTTTTGACAGCCACACAAAATATGGCACAAAGAGGGCACCGTGAGTCTGAGCAATCTGACAACAAAGGGAATTTCTTAGAAATTCTTGAAATGATTGCTAAACACAATCCCATGGTAGCCAAAAAATGAAAGCAACAGGCAATGCAAAATACACAAGCAATACCATACAAAATGAAATTCTGCAGTGCTTAGCCAGTATGGTGCAGGATTCCATTGTGAAAGAAGTGAAAGAGAGTGAGGTATTCTCCATCATCGCTGATGAAACCAAAGATTTGCAAAAAAAGGAGCAGCTGTCATTAGTACTTCGATATTATTACAATGGGGCTGTTCATGAAAGCTTCCTTGAAATGCAGCATGCACAACATCTAGATGCTAAGGGGCTTAGTGACATGATCATCAAGTGCTTAGAAAGCTATGGCCTTCAGTATAAATCAAACCTTGTTGGACAAGGTTATGACGGCGCCTCAGTAATGAGTGGTAAACATTCGGGTGTGGCAGCCAGAATTAAGACAGAGGCTAAAACTGCGTTTTATGTCCACTGTAATGCGCACTGTCTAAACCTGGTCTTGGTTGACACTGTAAAGTCAGTTCCAGAGGCAGATTGTTTCTTTTCACTGCTTGAAAAGATCTATGTATACATGTCAGGCTCTTATGTGCACCAGAAATGGCTTACTGTCCAGAAAGAGATGTATGGTGGCACACCTAGAGAGTTACAAAAATTAAGTGACACAAGATGGGCATGTAGAGCAGTAGCTTGCAGGAATTTGATGGATAGATTACCAGCTGTGTTGTGTGTTCTTCAAAATATAAGTGCAGAAAATCACAGAGACAGGTCCATTGATGCTAGAGGTCTGCTTGCACAGATTGACCTCACATTTATAGGCCTCCTTGCAACCTTCCGAAAAGTTTTCGGTGACACAAAGCTGCTTTCTGAACTGTTGCAGTCACCCTCAGTTGATTTAGCTATGGCAGCAGACATGGTGGAGTCACTTCTTGATACTTTTCAAGAGTATAGGACTGAGACATTTACTGATAAACTGTGGCATGACATAGTAGAGACAGCCAAACAGTGCAACATAGCTGTTGAGAATGTTGAGAAGAAAAGAGCACATAAAGTCAGCACCAAACTTGGTGGGTCGTATGTGACATGTACTATAGGCCTGCGCAAGGGTAATGCAGACAAAGATTCATTCAGGCAGGGACTACTCTACCCCATCCTTGACACCTTAGTTTCTGAAATGGAAAGAAGGTTCTCAAAAATGAACTGTTCAGTAATGAGAGGTATACAGGCCTTAAATCCTAAAAGCAGTACATTCCTCCAGGATGACCAGGTCTTTGACTTTGGAACAATATATGGGTGTGATAAGGAGGATCTTACTCATGAGCTTCACCAGGCTAGAAGAATTTTGTCAAGGAAAGCTGAGAGTGGGGCGGCACAGTTGGGAAACATCCTAGATTTAACAGTGTTTTTGGAACCATACCAAGAGGTGTTTGTTGAGCTCTTCAGGCTATGCAAAATAGCTCTAGCCCTCCCCAGTCAGCAGTGCTGCATGTGAGCGGAGTTTTTCAGCTCTAAAGCTCATTAAAACTCATTTGAGGACAACCATGCTAGACAACAGACTAAGCCATTTATCTTTGCTAAGTATTGAGTCAAGAAGAGCGAGGGCACTCAACATGGATGATTTTATCAAAGTGTTTGCAAGCAAACACAAGAACAGGCGAGTGCACTGTTTTAACCCTCCTGTTTACCTAAGCTTAATAGTCCATGAGCCAGGGTCTGTACCTCCAACCATTGTTGCACATGTTAAGTTTTGCACAGTTTTGTTAACCCCTTAACGCCTGGTGTCACAAATATGCAACAAACTGTTTTAGTCAGTCAACCAGCCGAGATAGCATCTGCATTCCCCAATGCCGGTTAGTGCATATTCGCTACGGACCTAGGAACCTTCGACAAGCAGTTGTTTCCCGTGGGACCGCAAAGTGACGGACCTGTTAACTCTTTACGTACAAGGATAAATCCGTTATGCTGCTCACGATAGGAGTTGGGGAAGTTCAATCCTGTGATAATTTTAAGGTAAGTTGTGGTTAGATAAAAATACTCACATGCTTATTGTGTGCTTATACACTTGACGTAATGAGGTGAAATGTGTGTGATTCGTATTTTTGAAGTTATCATATTTAGCTTTGTAGCATATTAGCGACAGTAGGCAGTTAGCCTAATGCTAACCACTAACCAGCGCTATTTAGTAAAACTCTTTTTGGGCGGCTTATCTAGGGAATCCACTGTATTTTGCTAAGTTATTTCAGATAATCATTATACTGACACTACGCTGGGATGTGAATACAACTGCCATTTATTTTTATGTAGACCTGAATGAAACCCTCCGTTTTTTACGGCAAGAGCGCAAGCGCGACGACGCATCGTAAGGGCACTCCCACAAGACAGTGAGGATAGTTGTCTGAGTGACAGTGCAGGCAGCGATGAGGAATATGTGCCAAGGCCAGGTGATGAGAGCAGCAGTGAAAGGGACAGGAGCAGCAGTGATGAGGATGTTGCCAAGCCAGGTGAAACAGGATTCAAAATTAGCACCAGCCAATGCTGGTAAATTAGAAGAGGTTGTTTCCAGAACACTATAGAAGCCATTTTCATTCATTTTCAGAAATACATAGTCTATATATTTACATTTTGTGTTTTAGATATATCAGTGGATATGCATTAGGCCTACAGTTGTACTTGATTTATTTATACATAATTAAAATCTGGTCAAACATTTCTAAAATAATACATTCCAAATACATGACTTTTGAATATTTTCAAAGATGGATATATAGCTTTTTGGAACCAAACTCTTAATTTTGGTGTTGGCTGGTAGATTTTCTAATGGCTTATTCTGATCCCTGCAGATGAGGGTGAGAGGAGCAACAGTGAGGAGGAGGAGGCTGAAGGAGACGCAGGCAGTGTGGGCAACGGCGGTGAAGGTGTTCCGGGGAATGAAGAGAGCAGCAGTGACGAGGAAGTGGTTGCTACCACCAGTGGCCAAGCTGCAAGAAGGAAACAAAATAGACGAAACAAAGAAAAAGTGACATGGAAAACAGTGAAACAGACTCAAAGTTCTAAAAAAACGTGCCAGTGTGGCAAGGGTCCCTCCCCGACAGTGACTCAATTAGACAGCCCATTGATTATTTCAGAGACTTTTTTGACCTTGACCTTTTAGCGCTTATTGTCAATCAGAGCAATCTGTACAGCACCCAAGAAAACCCCAACCACGCCCTGAAATTAGATGTGAAGGAACTGGAACAGTTCATTGGAACCGTTTCGTATATGAGTGTGATCCGCTTACCACGCTCTAGGACAGGGGTGCCCAACCAGTCGATCGCGATCTACCAGTCGATCGTGGGCGGAGTTTCAGTCGATCGCGAGAAGTGTATGACAAAAAAAAAAAAAAATACAAAATAAAAAACACTAATCAAATCATTGTTCATGAGAGGCCAATGTGTATTTTCATAATAATAAAATGAAAAATAAAAATAAGTATGCAGGCAACCTTTTTATTCATGCTAGAGTCTGATTGCTGGCCATGGTTTGCCACGGTTGCTAGGTTGTAACCAGGGACTCTACAGCGGGAAGACGTAGCTGTCAGTTGAAGAGATAATGTCGGAAGCCAAAAAAGCTAAAACTTATCACTTTCATCGCGAGTGGGAAGATGATTACTTTTTTACTTTTTCAAATTCAAAGTCGGTTTGTCTGATCTGTAATGCTGCTGTGGCCATTCCGAAGAAGGGGAATTTGGAGCGACACTTTCTTACGGTTCACAAGAAGTATGCTAGTGACTTCCCGGCGAGATCAGCTCTACGGACTGAGAAGGTTTCTGAGCTGAAGAGACAACTAGCCGCAAAGCAGGCAGTGTTTACGAGACCTGTCAACAAGAGTAAAGCTGCCACGGTAGCGTCTTACCGTGTCAGTAGAGTTCTGGCAAAGCGAAAAAAAGTTTTAAAGATGGCGAAGTTTTCAAGGAAGCTTTTTTGGAAGCCGCTGACACGCTTTTTGCTGACTTCAAAAACAAGAAAGAGATCGTGTCCTCTATTGAAGATATGCAGCTGTCCAGGAACACCGTTACAAGGCGGTGCGAGGCCATGTCAGGGGATATAGAACAGCAGCTACAAAATGACATTGACGCCTGCCTTTGTTTTTCCTTGCAATTTGATGAGTCGACTGATGCTGTGGATGTGGCGCAGTTGTGTGTTTTCATTCGGATGGTTTTGGCGACATGACGGCAAAAGAGGAGCTCCTGACCATTTTGCCTTTGAAAGGGCACACAAGAGGGTCAGATATTTTTGACACTTTTATGGAGTTCGTCAGCAAGTCTAATCTACCTCTCTTCAAACTGACATCCATCACAACTGATGGGGCTCCATCTATGGTTGGGCGCACTGCTGGGTTCGTTGCTCTGTGCAAGCTTTCGGAATCTTTCCCGGATTTTTGAGCTACCACTGCATCATTCATCAACAACAGCTGTGCGGCAAGATTTTAAATATGAAGGACGTCATGGATGTTGCGATGAAGATCGCTTGCTCTGTTCGGGCCAGGAGTTTACAGAGGCGTTTATTCCGTGCCCAGCTGGAGGAGGCAGGTGCAGACCACACAGATCTGCTGCTGCACACCGACGTCAGGTGGCTGAGCCGTGGCAGATTCCTCGAAAGATTTTTGGAACTTTTGCCCGAAATTAAAGAGTTCCTGAAACACTCAACAACCCATGCTGTTGCTTATTCCCAGCTGGATGACGGTCAGTGGCTCACTGATTTGGCCTTTCTCACCGATGTCACCAATAAGATCAATGACTTGAATCTCGAGCTGCAGGGGAAAGGAAAGCACATCGCCAACATGATCAGTTCAGTGAACGCATTTAAAACAAAGTTACGCCTGCTGTTAAGCAGGTTGCAGCGGTGTGACCTGAGGAGTTTTCCACACATGGAGGCAGAGCTCCGCCGCCAGGGCAAGGAAAGTGTGGAGCTGTCAGATGCTTATGCGCAACAAATTCAAAGCATTCTATCGGAGTTTGAGCGCCGGTTTGCGGACTTTGCTTCCATTGAGCCCGTTGCCCAGTTCCTATGCTTTCCATTTGCAAATGTTGATGTTGATTGCATTGCCCCCCAAATAGCCACGCTCTTCAGCCTGGACGGCAGTGCTGTGGAGAACGAAATTCTTACTCTCACAAATGACATTGAGCTAAAAGCAAGAGCAACACCTGGCATAAGTGGCGAATTTTGGAACCTGTTGCTGGAAGAGAAGTATCCAAGCCTCAGACAATGTGCACTGAATATGTCTTCCCTTTTTGGATCAACATATTTGTGTGAGTCTGCCTTTTCTCACATGAAAATCATCAAGTCGAAGTACAGAACGACATTGACTGATGACCACCTTGCGGCCTGCCTAAGGCTGGCGCTCAGCTCCTACCGCCCGGATTATGAGAAGCTTGCTGACTCCTCCCAGTGCCAGAAGTCTCACTAAGGTAGAGAAGTTTTCTTTTTATTAATATTATTATATTATTCTTATCTTGAATTAGGCATAGTCCTATTCATATATTGTACTTTGAAGAGTATGTTACATCTTCACATCCACATAGTTTGTACTTAGTATTTTCCTATTTTTATCTGTTTTCCAGTTGAATTTGAATCCATCTGCCGGTTTCTCTGCCAGTGCCAATGCCCCGTTAAGCATTCTGAAATACTGGACTTCCCTTCTCCTCCTGCCTGCTATGAAGTTATCTCTACTTTTGTGTGTGTGTGTGTGTGTGTGTGTGTGTGTGTGTGTGTGTGTGTGGACTGGCCTGGCTGGAGTGTGTGTGTGTGTGTGTATTAATTGTGGTGTTTTATTTAGATTTGGATTTTTTTTGACTGCACAGCCTTTTCTGGAGTTCTTGGCTGCTCTTTTCTGTAGTTTTGGTGTGTCTGATGTGACAGAGAGAGAGAGAGAGAGAGAGAGAGAGAGAGAGAGAGAGAGAGAGATGGTGTGAAGTTCTTGTGAGCTTGTTAAGTTCTGTTTTGACAACCTATTTTTTGACACATTGATCATTTCCTCGTTTATTGGACTTAACTTACTGTTTATTCTCCTGTGCAAATAAAAAAACAACTACATTTGACCTGCACTCGGGGTTCCTTGTTACTTGTTATTGCCCGGCCCTTGTGTTTGACTTGGTAGATCTTGGCATGTCATGAACTTCAAAAGTAGATCTTGGTTAAAAAAAGGTTGGGCACCCCTGATCTAGATGCTAAGGGGCTTAGTGACATGATCATCAAGTGCTTAGAAAGCTATGGCCTTCAGTAAATCAAACCTTGTTGGACAAGGTTATGACGGCGCCTCAGTAATGAGTGGTAAACATTCGGGTGTGGCAGCCAGAATTAAGACAGAGGCTAAAACTGCGTTTTATGTCCACTGTAATGCGCACTGTCTAAACCTGGTCTTGGTTGACACTGTAAAGTCAGTTCCAGAGGCAGATTGTTTCTTTTCACTGCTTGAAAAGATCTATGTATACATGTCAGGCTCTTATGTGCACCAGAAATGGCTTACTGTCCAGAAAGAGATGTATGGTGGCACACCTAGAGAGTTACAAAAATTAAGTGACACAAGATGGGCATGTAGAGCAGTAGCTTGCAGGAATTTGATGGATAGATTACCAGCTGTGTTGTGTGTTCTTCAAAATATAAGTGCAGAAAATCACAGAGACAGGTCCATTGATGCTAGAGGTCTGCTTGCACAGATTGACCTCACATTTATAGGCCTCCTTGCAACCTTCCGAAAAGTTTTCGGTGACACAAAGCTGCTTTCTGAACTGTTGCAGTCACCCTCAGTTGATTTAGCTATGGCAGCAGACATGGTGGAGTCACTTCTTGACACTTTTCAAGAGTATAGGACTGAGACATTTACTGATAAACTGTGGCATGACATAGTAGAGACAGCCAAACAGTGCAACATAGCTGTTGAGAATGTTGAGAAGAAAAGAGCACATAAAGTCAGCACCAAACTTGGTGGGTCGTATGTGACATGTACTATAGGCCTGCGCAAGGGTAATGCAGACAAAGATTCATTCAGGCAGGGACTACTCTACCCCATCCTTGACACCTTAGTTTCTGAAATGGAAAGAAGGTTCTCAAAAATGAACTGTTCAGTAATGAGAGGTATACAGGCCTTAAATCCTAAAAGCAGTACATTCCTCCAGGATGACCAGGTCTTTGACTTTGGAACAATATATGGGTGTGATAAGGAGGATCTTACTCATGAGCTTCACCAGGCTAGAAGAATTTTGTCAAGGAAAGCTGAGAGTGGGGCGGCACAGTTGGGAAACATCCTAGATTTAACAGTGTTTTTGGAACCATACCAAGAGGTGTTTGTTGAGCTCTTCAGGCTATGCAAAATAGCTCTAGCCCTCCCAGTCAGCAGTGCTGCATGTGAGCGGAGTTTTTCAGCTCTAAAGCTCATTAAAACTCATTTGAGGACAACCATGCTAGACAACAGACTAAGCCATTTATCTTTGCTAAGTATTGAGTCAAGAAGAGCGAGGGCACTCAACATGGATGATTTTATCAAAGTGTTTGCAAGCAAACACAAGAACAGGCGAATTGCACTGTTTTAACCCTCCTGTTTACCTAAGCTTAATAGTCCATGAGCCAGGGGTCTGTACCTCCAACCATTGTTGCACATGTTAAGTTTTGCACAGTTTTGTTAACCCCTTAACGCCTGGTGTCACAAATATGCAACAAACTGTTTTAGTCAGTCAACCAGCCGAGATAGCATCTGCATTCCCCCAATGCCGGTTAGTGCATATTCGCTACGGACCTAGGAACCTTCGACAAGCAGTTGTTTCCCGTGGGACCGCAAAGTGACGGACCTGTTAACTCTTTACGTACAAGGATAAATCCGGTTATGCTGCTCACGATAGGAGTTGGGGAAGTTCAATCCTGTGATAATTTTAAGGTAAGTTGTGGTTAGATAAAAATACTCACATGCTTATTGTGTGCTTATACACTTGACGTAATGAGGTGAAATGTGTGTGATTCGTATTTTTGAAGTTATCATATTTAGCTTTGTAGCATATTAGCGACAGTAGGCCGTTAGCCTAATGCTAACCACTAACCAGCGCTATTTAGTAAAACTCTTTTTGGGCGGCTTATCTAGGGAATCCACTGTATTTTGCTAAGTTATTTCAGATAATCATTATACTGACACTACGCTGGGATGTGAATACAACTGCCATTTATTTTTATGTAGACCTGAATGAAACCCTCCGTTTTTTACGGCAAGAGCGCAAGCGCGCGACCGCACGTAAGGGCACTCCCACAAGACAGTGAGGATAGTTGTCTGAGTGACAGTGCAGGCAGCGATGAGGAATATGTGCCAAGGCCAGGTGATGAGAGCAGCAGTGAAAGGGACAGGAGCAGCAGTGATGAGGATGTTGCCAAGCCAGGTGAAACAGGATTCAAAATTAGCACCAGCCAATGCTGGTAAATTAGAAGAGGTTGTTTCCAGAACACTATAGAAGACATTTTCATTAATTTTCAGAAATACATAGTCTATATATTTACATTTTGTGTTTTAGATATATCAGTGGATATGCATTAGGCCTACAGTTGTACTTGATTTATTTATACATAATTAAAATCTGGTCAAACATTTCTAAAATAATACATTCCAAATACATGACTTTTGAATATTTTCAAAGATGGATATATAGCTTTTTGGAACCAAACTCTTAATTTTGGTGTTGGCTGGTAGATTTTCTAATGGCTTATTCTGATCCCTGCAGATGAGGGTGAGAGGAGCAACAGTGAGGAGGAGGAGGCTGAAGGAGACGCAGGCAGTGTGGGCAACGGCGGTGAAGGTGTTCCGGGGAATGAAGAGAGCAGCAGTGACGAGGAAGTGGTTGCTACCACCAGTGGCCAAGCTGCAAGAAGGAAACAAAATAGACGAAACAAAGAAAAAGTGACATGGAAAACAGTGAAACAGACTCAAAGTTCTAAAAAAAACGTGCCAGTGTGGCAAGGGTCCCTCCCCGACAGTGACTCAATTAGACAGCCCATTGATTATTTCAGAGACTTTTTGACCTTGACCTTTTAGCGCTTATTGTCAATCAGAGCAATCTGTACAGCACCCAAGAAAACCCCAACCACGCCCTGAAATTAGATGTGAAGGAACTGGAACAGTTCATTGGAACCGTTTCGTATATGAGTGTGATCCGCTTACCACGCTCTAGGATGTACTGGTCTAATGCATGTCGAGTAGACCAGGTCGCTGATGTGATGCCCCGTGACAGGTGGGAAGAAATCAAACATTACATTCATTTCAATGACAACACGGCAACCAACAACAGTGACCGGCTGTTCAAAATTAGGCCACTAATTGATTCACTGCTCCCCAAATTCCAAGCTCTCCCTCAAGATCAGATGCCAGTCGCCGCTGCTGAATTTTCTCCGCCGCTGCAATAAAAATCCTTCTCCTAATTTTTTTTTTTTTTTTTTACGTAGCTCCTTTTAGAAAATATACAGCGCGTAACGTCAATTGCGCAGCACGCGGCACATCGTCACGTAACCAACATCAAAGAAGAAAAATACATTCATTCTAGCAGTAGCGAGTGAAGCGGAAGATCGAAGAAAGAAGGAAAGAGAGAGACAGAGAGAGAGAGACAGACAGAGAGAGAGAGAGAGAAAAGTAAGTTGCTAAAATGTGTCGCTTCATGACCACCAGTGTTAAAAACCCTCTGAGCCCAATCATTTTATTGTATCTATAAATCGCAACCTCCGTGCCGTTTTTCCTCTAGTATTGTGTGTGTGTGTGTGTGTGTGTGTGTGTGTGTGTGTGTGTGTAGGCCTATGTGTGTGTGCGTGTTGTCGCTCTTTTTGGGATCACCGGCTCCGATCTTGCGGCGATGTGAAAGGGGCACCATGCGGTTGGTGTGGTTGGTGTGGTCGGTTGGTGTTATCCGCGTTATAACGCGAGTACGCGCCAAACCTGACGCTTGATCATTGTGTGGTGGTTCAACGCGTCAACGCGCCAACGCAGCTAGATGAGTCCATGTCCATGCAAGTGAACGGAGCGTTCCCTCTTCGTCATAACTATCAAACCAAACATCCTTCACATTCACCGAGCGAACATTATGAAAGTAAAATGCACATTTCTCGCTAAAAATGTTTCCATAAACGCATTTAATGGCGTAACTATGGTACTATTTCCACCCAGAATAAAGAAAGATGTCGGCAGTATGCTTCTGTCCAAGCTCACTACTCTCTGCCAGTGACGTCTGGGAAAGCGGAGACGTTTGCAGTGACGTCATGACGTTGCTCACGCCGGCTCCATGGCTGGCTCTGGCCGGTGTGAAACCAACTGGTTCTTAACTGGGATAAGGCTGCAACCTGTTTGGAACTGGCCCTAGCACCAGCCCGGAACTGGCTCTTGGTTCTTTTTGGTGTGAAAGCAGCATGATGCTGCTTTCACACCAAAAAGAACCAAAAAGAATCATAGCCTTTACAGGAGCTTATATCCAGTCAGGAATTTATAGCCTAGGTATTTTCTGGAACTTTGAAAAATGAATCCATACTGTTAGATCCGATGTTGTTCTTTATTGCCATATAAAATCCGTTTTCATCGCGTATTTTAGTTAGGGATTTATGCTAATCGCCTGTAAGCATGTGGTCATCAGCATAAATGCAGGGAAAAAACCTAAGGACTTCTTAAAAGATCATGAATAGTTTCTATTATGTATAACTTATATTTATTTTATAATTTTCTCATCACTTTTTGACTCCCAAGACTAAGAAGAAGTGTTTTAAGCAATAATAAGCTTAATCAATTTGCCTTTTTTTGTGTCATATCAATAAATAATTGTGAGATATTTATTTGCTTCTTTTTTTTTTTACTGTCTAATTGATAATTTCCTACATTCAAACGACATCACTGCAGCACACATATTCTGATAGTCCAGGTTGTGACCCAAATAAATGATAGCTTGACAGCTATGCATTATAAGGGTGATGAATGCAATCTTAATAAGAGAATAAATCCAGGCGAACCAAAACATCTCAAAAATGGCTTAGGGCTCAGAGGTTAAAAGGCTGGTACAAGCTCTTAAGGGATGCACTGTGCACAATGTATATATGTAACATAGTTAAATAATATATATTACATTTGCAGATGAGTCTAAAAAGCTGGGTGATTAGAAAAAGAAAGGCAGACGGGGACAATGGAGGAGCTGAGGTTAGTAAAGCAAATCAGGGAAGCAAACTTTCAAGCTAATGAGAATTGTATTTTGGATTTGAATGCATAATGCAAGGTGATATTATTTGAACATTACAAATACATGTATATAGGGTAATTTGAAGGAATCAAATAAGATGTTCTAGCATTTCTTACTTGTTGTTTAAGTGCTCAAGTTTATAAAATACAGGTAGACCAAGTAAGGGAGGAAAGAGAAGTGAGAGAGAAGCAAGGAGAACAAGAGAGAGGGGTGCAGTGGTAGATCCTGAACAAGGAGAGGGACAAGGAGAGGAGCAGGGAGAGGAGCAAGGAGAAGAACGAGAGGAGCAAGGGGCATCCGCAGCACAATCTAAAACCCGCCACAGGCTGTCTGGGTGGGACCCTAACTGGGTTGATATCCCCAGGTTCAAGCCTTGGTTGTACTACATCCATGGTCATGGTGAGTATTTAACATTATAAATTACCTTAGTGAGCAACCATCTTCTTTTTGGAAAAAAATGAAATATTTAAAGTCTTGTTACTTGCAGGAATGTTTTGTCGCTTGTGTCGTCAACACAAGAAAGCACCCAAAAGAGGTGGCCAAGAGACCATTTATTGAAAATGGGTGTGAACTTTATCGTGTTGACTACCTGGACAAACACCGTTCAACCCAACATCACCAGGACAGTGAGAAATCTCACTCTGCATTGATGCAAGGTAACATTTTGCATATATGGTCTGTAAATAGACCAAAACAGGTAACCAGCATACTTGCATATAAGCTGTATTTTTATCTATTTTTCTTATTTTTATGTTTTGTTTCCATAGGATCAAGCTCAGTTTTGGCTGCCCTCGAACCGATGGTGGTGATGGAACATGAGGCTGTGATTGGAGGTTTTAAGTGCCTCTATCACCTCACAAAGAGGGAGCAGGCACACCACACAAATTACCCTGCTCTCCTTGAACTCGCAGAGCTACTGGGGTGTGATTACTTCAAAAAGCTAAAGGTAAATGCCATACTTTTAGTATATATTTTTTTCTTTTCATTCAACATTAACCATATCTGTTTCATTTTTATCTTCTTAAGATTGGGAAATATGCAAATTATACAAGCCATCGAATCATTGATGAGATGCTAGAAATAATCAACACTGTGGTGGAAGAGCCTATTCTGGAGGAGATCCGAGCATCTGTGGCCATCGGATTGGAGGTGGATGAAACCACAGATGTCGCCATAAATCGTCAACTTGATCTGCATGTTAGGCAAGTTTGTTCGATAAAAGTACAAATTATTTAATTAAATATATGTAAAAGGTGACACGTTTGAATTGATTTTGTCATCTGTCTTTATCAGATACACTGATAAGGAAGGGCAGCTGTTTAGCCAGTTCTTGGACCTGATCAGTATCCCTGATGGCAAAGCTAACACAGTTGTTGCAGCCATCAGGGATGTTCTGAGAAAAAAGGACATTCCTACATCCAAATTGTATGGGTTAGGTACAGATGGAGCTGCTGTCATGACTGGTATGCATATTGAGCTGATTCATTAGTATACAATTATCCCAAAAAATTACATTTTACAAAGTAAATGGTTTCGACTTGATGCAGGGAGACAAAATGGAGTGGCCAAGCAGCTTCAGGACAACTTCCCCTGGCTGGTGTCTGTTGCCTGTGCGGCACATCGGCTTGCCCTGTCCTGTAAGGATGCCTCCTCAAATG
>NW_026553368.1:0-2860 GCF_027596085.1 Anoplopoma fimbria | reverse complement strand
CAAAGTTTTTGAGCTCTCTTGTGCTCTTTCTAAAGGCTGTGTCTCACAAGGAAATCAAAGCTATGGCTTATCCTTATTTGAGCCTCTGCAATGGTGTCCAGCCTCTCTCTGTTGCTCCTTTCAGCCTGCTCAATGATGTCTACTATCTTCTTTTTCATGTCGAGGTCAGTCTGCACTGGATCCACCCTTAGTCTCTTCTAGAGCCTAACACTTCTATGGCCATCGAGCCTTGCCTTAAGAAGAGCAGAGAGCAGTCATTAGCTGATGATATCTTTGGTATCATATGGCATAGTGTATGGTGCTATTTTTAATAACACTTTGAACCTATACTCCACTCTTTTGCTATTTATTAAATTACTTCCGGACATTCTTTCTATCAACCCTGCACAAAAAGTTAAACATCCAAATGCTATTTAACTACATGTAATACAGGAGTATTTCTATGTATGTAGATAGATAGATAGATAGATAGATAGATAGATAGATAGATAGATAGAAACTTTATTTATCCCCAGGGAGAAATTCAGTATGTGACAAATAAACTCCATGTATTTTTGTATTGTCTTGTAAACATACCTGAAGTAGATCTCTCCTGGACTGGACTGAGGTCTCGGGGCTGTCTATTGACTCTACCGGCGGATCAGATGATGTAATGCTCGACTCGCTAGCACTATCCACGGTGTTGTTTACTTCAGCTGTTTCGACACCAGCCTCTATTGTGCTGGTGGCTGGCGACCCACCCCATATGTCATTGCATAAATCAAAAAAAGTGAGATCACTCTCCCATGGCCACTCCGCCGTTGAGTATCGACAGCCTGCCTATATTTTGCCCGGACTCCTTTCAGTTTGGATCCGATTTGGGTTTTGCATATAGCCTCCTTCTCATGGGGATATGCCGTCCCTCCAGGTATAGGATACTGACGCAGAAATTCGGTCCATATATCCACATATTTTGTCTGACAGGACTCCCAGTCCACTCCCTCTTGTGCCTTTGTGGCTTTGTAATCAACTGTTGTATGCAGCAATAGCTCAACCTCCTCGTCTGTCCAGACAAAGTTTTCTGTTCGCTTCTTTGCCATGTTTTGGTTTTCCGAATTTCGATTTCGCGCTAAGGAGAGAAGTAGAAGGACGTTCAACGCATGCGCGCGCTCTTGGTGTTGTTGTATGGCAGTGCTTCACAGTACCACCTAGCCACCTGGCATGCATACTACATCAAATTTCACACATTTTTGCGTCCCCGTGTGCATGCAGATTTCCACCCAAAGTCGCTCGTCTAAACGCGAAATAAAAGTGGGAACGCAACGCCACTTTTGCGGTTTGTGTTCAGATCGTTGTCGTGTAAAGCTAGCCTCAGGCTGAACTGATCAGGTACAGCAGCCACACACACACACACTATCCTGGCGTCAAGGGCGTAACTTTGGGTCTACCATTGGGGGGGTTAAACTCGCGGCATATTTATTTATTTATTTAATCAATCATCTTCTTGTGTAAAAGGTAACATGCCAATTTGCCGTTCCTGTATTAGAAATACATTGCGATACCTTTACTGATTTTGGCTTCTTTTTGACTATTTATGCCATAATGACACAGTAGTAAAATTCAGTGTTTAAGCATTAGTCAGCAGTGGCAGCTTCCACTTAATTGATTTTGTGTGTGTCTATCTTATGAAAAAAACACGCAAGAACTTAAAGATTAATCAATTGCATCACTGTATTATTGACACCTACATCCAGCAAATTCACACAATTCAATACAAATGCACAATTCAATAAACATATTGTCGGGCATCACCAGCTCAAACTATCAACATCTAAACAAAAGCAGGTAAATACAAAAGAAGTATAAAAGCATTTCACATAAAAGCACCAAACACCTGTTTGCGTCTTGGTGTAAAAGAAATGAACTGTGCACAAATTGACTTCTTAGTTAAGAGGTCCAATTTGTCCTGATGGATGTTGCACACTGCAACATGGTTCAGCCTCTGCTGTCACATACTGCGTAACCAAGTTTTTAATCGTCGAAGAGCACTAAAGCTCCTCTCTGCCTCAGAGGACGAGACTGGTACCACAAGGAGTAATCTCATCAGAGTTTCGACTTCGGTAAATAATCCTCGCACCTCTGCTGGCAACTCTCTGATAATGTGTGTAGCCTCTCCACAGGAACGGTACATGTAATTGTGTTTGAACATCGGTAGCTGGATTTCAGCAGCTGGGCATTAATTTCTGGGTAGTCATGAACCACCGGATCAATATTTCCAGAAAAAGGTGTTCTCAGCTTTTGAGGGTAAGAAGACCACCCTGCTGGAAACGTTCAGTGAACTGTGTGTGAATGGTGTCAAGTACCTTATAAAACTCAACTCTGTAACTTGATTCTCCATAGCACTTGGGTGGCTGTCGAACTCTTGGCATTGTTATGGGTTCTAAGTCTACAGAATTCACAACTGTAGATGCCCTCTCAAAAGGTGTTGGCCTCATCACTCCTCTTGCCATTGAGAGTAGACTGAACCTTACAAACAGCAGCCCGCATACCAGAAACAGTCTCTGTCCTTCTCTGAAGAGACCTGTTGAGACACTCTAGCTCTCCAATAACTGCTTGTGCCATCACAAGACCAACTACAGTGCTGCCTCTCATAAACTGCTGAAATAGACCATTTGCAGTGGTTGCAGTGGAGAGTTGGGGTCCCTGCCATTTCCTCTATGCAGTGAGGATTGAGTCATACTGTGTTAAAAATGAGGAATGGATGGCACCGTGTCTGACGGTCCACCTAGTTGCACAAAGTGGTTTCAGGCACTTGAGGTTCCGTGGTCAGATATCGCTATCGTATGAAACATATGTTTGAATTTGCCAGACTGTCCACACA
>NW_026553367.1:0-1837 GCF_027596085.1 Anoplopoma fimbria | reverse complement strand
CAAGCTTCTCACGTAAAATGAGTCTCCCCACAGTGAACCAATGTGTACTGGACACAAACCAACAAAAGACGATGTTCCATCTAGTCTACTTACCAAGTTTCCTAAAAGCACAAACGTGAATTGCACTGCATCGGTGTGGCGCACAAACTCTGTTGACTCTTTCCAGAGTTAAGTCCATGTGGTGCTAAATCATGCTAACGAACCAGTCAATGATACACTATGGTAAACAAAATTCTCCGCAGATCGACTAATGTGTGCATTAAACAAAAAAAAAGTGTAACATATACTTATAAATGTTCCCAATTTAAAGAACAAAAAACGTGAATTGGTCAAATGACTGGCAAGCTAACGTGATACCTTAGCAGCATCTACTGTAGCAGCTGCATATGTATAGCGCTTACATAATATGTTTAAATCGTGACCGTTGAGCCGGATTTGGGATACTACACGTTTAACTCATCATCCCTCTGTTTTTTATTACCTGTGAAATTCCGCTTTTAGAAAGGTGTGACCCGACTCAGCACGTCTTGAGACTGGCATGGTAATGTTAGCCACACATTTGAAAATAACACTAAACCAAACGTACATGCGTATGCGATGATGAAACAAAACTTATGCGGTAAACAGTTGATGTATTGCCGTTGTTATTTTCCCTGTGAACTTTTCTCCAGATGCGGTTGCGGGTGCAATGTAACCATGTTGGCGGTGGTAGAAACTTAACTCGTTGCCCTTGGGAGGGAACAAAAAATTGTCGGATATTCGAATCTAATAAGTGTCTCAACTCTTGTTTGTTCTTTCACCTCCAAATCAAACAAAAAATACTATTTTCGAGTAAAATAATTTTAACTACGGAAATTTTACTCTTGTAATTTTACTGTGTAGAATTAATGCCAAAAGTTCAATCTTGGTCTCATCAGACCAGATAATCTTATTTCTCATAGTTTGGGAGTCCTCCATGTGTTTTTTGGCAAACTCTATGCGGGCTTTCATATGTCTTGCACTGAGGAGAGGCTTCCGTCGGGCCACTCTGCCATAAAGCCCCGACTGGTGGAGGGCTGCAGTGATAGTTGACTTTGTGGAACTTTCTCCCATCTCCCTACTGCATCTCTGGAGCTCAGCCACAGTGATCTTTGGGTTCTTCTTTACCTCTCACCCAAGGCTCTTCTCCCACGATTGCTCAGTTTGGCTGGACGGCCAGGTCTAGGAAGAGTTCTGGTCATCCCATACTTCTTCCATTTAAGGATTATGGATAATAACATGACAATAGAAACCTGTGCAATACATTGCACTGTGCAATATGGTTAAAAAAGTTAAAAGTAGTTGAAATAGTTGTTGTTTTTTCTATATATATATATATATATATATAAATATATTGTGTTTTATATGTATGAACAAATGTCTCAATAAAGTTATTGAATTTAAAAATGAATAAATAAATAAATTAAAAAAATTAAAAATTAATTTTTTTTATTTTTAAATCTACCCGGCATGCAATGCGCGGTGATCGCCGGAACCTATTTCCCGGTCACCGGGATTCTACCGGGACGCCTCCTCTAGCTCCCAGACGGCTCAACCTCCTCTAGCTATGCTAGCTATAGGAGGTTGAGCCGGCTGATCCACGGTACCGGTACCGTGAAAAACACCGGTAATCCGGCACACCGGTATACAGGAGGATGAGCCGTCCAGATCAACATCCGTGAAAACATCATGACGTGACGTCACTGCACCGCGACTGTGACAAACGCGAAACATTAAATAAAGATAATAAAACATTAAATGAAGAGAATGAAACATTAAATAAAGAGAATAAAACATTAAATGAAGATAATATAACATT
>NW_026553366.1:0-867 GCF_027596085.1 Anoplopoma fimbria | reverse complement strand
CGTGTGGCAGACGCCAGGGAGGGGTGGTGATTGAGGGGAGGTATGTGGCAGCATGCTAGCATCACCCCAAGCTTTACAGGGACTGCCTCCCTTAGATACGGTGACCAGGCGTCCCGATTTCCGGGGACAGTCCCCGTTTTCGGTGATCTGTCCCCGGTCAAAGCTGTCCCCGGGAAATGTCCCCGATTTTGACACTGAATGGGGAAAAATGCGCGCAGACTCAAACACCAGTTATTACGGTAGTCATTTAACGATCACTAGAGAAGACGTCGTATGACGTACAGACGTTATCAGACGTACGACCAGACGGCAGCGTCAACAACAACAATCTAGACGGCAAAAAGGAAAAAGAAAGATCAGCGGTCAAAAATGGTATGTGTATGAACAACAACAATCTCACACTGAGGTCCCACCATCACACACAGGCAACGCCAACCATGTGCTGTTTCTGTAACCACACCTCTACCTGTGAAGGCTTCAATTATCTTATAGTCCGATACTAACTTTGCAATATCTACTGACACTGAGCTGTGATAATATAACACTGTGAAGACATGCAGGAAACATTCTGCATACTGATATAAATTAGATTTTCTGTTAAAATCCATTAATGATGTTTTTTTTTTTATTAACATAACTAATGTTCTAATATTTTTTTCCAGGGCCCCTGTCATTCACGGGCCCTCAGAATTGTCCTAACTTTTCGCCCCTAATGGCGCCTCTGACCTTTTGTGTAATAAAAGCTGGTTAAAATACATGAAAAAGTACTTGTCCCCATTTTTTATTTCATAATGATAATATGTAAAGATTTTTCACCGCCGCATTGAAAATGTCCCGATTTTCATTTCAGAAATCTGGTCACCTTAC
>NW_026553365.1:0-2550 GCF_027596085.1 Anoplopoma fimbria | reverse complement strand
TGCATGATAAACTAACCAATGAGCTTCATTTACAAGTCTTGAGCATTAACTGTAATAGGCTGTTTTCGATAGAGAATATCAGAACAGTAGAATCAACAGAATCAGCATCAGTCACTAACCTCTTTTAAGCAGGCTTGGTACAGTTTAAGATCAATTTTAAGAAACAATACACTTAGTCTATCCTAGCAGAATCAAGTAGTTCAGTATCCTTCCAGAGTCAAAATACACTGGAGAAAGGTTTGTGTGGTCTGAGTATATATATCCTTGACAGAGCTTCAAACACTTCCTGATTAGAGAATATCAGAACAGTAGAATCAACAGAATCAGCATCAGTCACTAACCCTTTTTTAAGCAGGCTTGGTACAGTTTAAGATCAATTTTAAGAAAACAATATACTTAGTCTATCCTAGCAGAATCAAGTAGTTCAGTATCCTTCCAGAGTCAAAATACACTGGAGAAAGGTTTGTGTGGTCTGAGTATATATATCCTTGAGATGTGTAAGCCACTCCCCCTAGCAGTTAAGAGGACAATTGACCTATTGAAGCTAAAGCACACCTCTCAGAGCAGTTCCTGATTAAAGGCACAGGAGCATCAAACACAACAGAGCTTCAAACACTTCCTGATTAGAGAATATCAGAACAGTAGAATCAACAGAATCAGCATCAGTCACTAACCCTTTTTTAAGCAGGCTTGGTACAGTTTAAGATCAATTTTAAGAAAACAATATACTTAGTCTATCCTAGCAGAATCAAGTAGTTCAGTATCCTTCCAGAGTCAAAATACACTGGAGAAAGGTTTGTGTGGTCTGAGTATATCCTTGAGATGTGTAAGCCACTCCCCCTAGCAGTTAAGAGGACAATTGACCTATTGAAGCTAAAGCACACCTCTCAGAGCAGTTCCTGATTAAAGGCACAGGAGCATCAAACACAACAGAGCTTCAAACACTTCCTGATTAGAGAATATCAGAACAGTAGAATCAACAGAATCAGCATCAGTCACTAACCCTTTTTTAAGCAGGCTTGGTACAGTTTAAGATCAATTTTAAGAAAACAATATACTTAGTCTATCCTAGCAGAATCAAGTAGTTCAGTATCCTTCCAGAGTCAAAATACACTGGAGAAAGGTTTGTGTGGTCTGAGTATAGGAAAGTATTCAGACCCCTTTAAATTTTTCACCCTTTGTTTCATTGCAGCCATTTGCTAAAATCGAAAAAGTTCTTTTTTTTTTTTGCATTAATGTACACTCAGCAACCCATCTTGACAGAAAAAACTGAAATGTAGAATTTTTGCAAATTTATTAAAAAAGAAAAACTGAAATATCACATGGTCATAAGTATTCAGACCCTTTGCTCAGTATTGAGAAGCACCCTTTTGAGCTAGTACAGCCATGAGTCTTCTTGGGAATGATGCAACAAGTTTCTCACACCTGGATTTGGGGATCCTCTGCCATTCTTCCTTGCAGATCCTCTCCAGTTCTGTCAGGTTGGATGGTGAACGTTGGTGGACAGCCATTTCAGGTCTCTCCAGAGATGCTCAATTGGGTTTAGGTCAGGGCTCTGGCTGGGCCAGTCAAGAATGGTCACAGACTTGTTCCGAAGCCACTCCTTTGTTATTTTAGCTGTGTGCTTGGGTCATTGTCTTGTTGGAAGGTGAACCTTGACCTGTGTCTGAGGTCCTGAGCACTCTGGAGGAGGTTTTTCTTCCAGGATATCTCTGTGCCAGCCGCATTCATCTTTCCTTCAATTGCAACCAGTCGTCCTGTCCCTGCAGCTGAAAAACACCCCCATAGCATGATGCTGCCACCACCATGTTTCACTGTTGGGATTGTATTGGGCAGGTGATGAGCAGTGCCTGGTTTTTCTCCACACATACCGCTAGAAAGTTCAATCTTGGTCTCATCAGACCAGAGAATCTTATTTCTCATAGTTTGGGAGTCCTCCATGTGTTTTGGCAAACTCTATCTGGGCTTTCATATGTCTTGCACTGAGGAGAGGCTTCCGTCGAACCACTCTGCCATAAGCCCGACTGGTGGAGGACTGCAGTGATAGTTGACTTTGTGGAACTTTCTCCCATCTCCCTACTGCATCTCTGGAGCTCAGCCACAGTGATCTTTGGGTTCTTCTTTACCTCTCTCACCAAGGCTCTTCTCCCACGATTGCTCAGTTTGGCTGGACGGCCAGGTCTAGGAAGAGTTCTGGTCATCCCATACTTCTTCCATTTAAGGATTATGGAGGCCACTGTGCTCTTAGGAACCTTGAGTGCTGCAGAAATTCTTTTGTAACCTTGGCCAGATCTGTGCCTTGCCACAATTCTGTCTCTGAGCTCCTTGGGCAGTTCCTTCGACCTCATGATTCTCATTTGTTCTGACATGCACTGTGAGCTGTAAGGTCTTATATAGACAGGTGTGTGCCTTTCCTAATCAAGTCCAATCAGTTTAATTAAACACAGCTGGACTCCAATGAAGGAGTAGAACCATCTCAAGGAGGATCAGAAGAAATGGACAGCATGTGAGTTAAATATGAGTGTCACAGCAAAGTGTCTGAATACTTAT
>NW_026553364.1:0-2562 GCF_027596085.1 Anoplopoma fimbria | reverse complement strand
TTCTTTCAGGGCATTCAAGTCCTGCAGCTGTTTTTCAGACAAAAAGGAATGAAGATTTTTTACATCTTCTGTAAATGGTAGGAGTTGAGGGGCGTTCCATTTGGTCTGGTCAAGCTGAGTTTTCGCTAGACCTCCAATATCAAATTTCCAGCTTTCTTTGTACAGAGCTGCAAAGTCATCAGCATCTTGCACAGCCTGTTTGTCATTTTCCTTTAATCCTTCAGATTTGAGATACATGGCTAAGGAATGTAAACTATGTCCAACCTTGCGAGCCAGTGATGGTATTTTATATGTTCCCGTTTCTTCATTCAACCCAGCAAGACATCCAGTAGCATTGACAACTAGATTATACTCCCCAGGTTTTATGAGGTCCCTTATGGTCTTAACAGGTTTACTTTTAGTCACCTCTAGGAGCAATCGGCCAAGCTCTCGCAGTTTTTGGCGGACAAACTGGTGTTGGCTGATCACTTTCTCAACCTTCCTGAATAATCTGTAGCCATACTTTAGGAGGCAGGGGTCTTTCTTCACTGCAACTGCAATGTTGTCTTGATTCATGTTGCTTAGGAACTTCCAGTATGCATTGCTATATCCATGTGGAACAGGTTCAGCAAATGCACACAATGCTTGAACTCTTGATTTACCCTGTTTTGAAGGATTACACTGGGGCTTGAATTGGCAGACTTGAAAATGTCGCCACATCACTCGTTTTGTGAACAATCCGTAGCAGTACACACAATGAGCAAATTTTCCTCCTTCACTTTTTTTTGTTGGTTGTTTACATGGGATAAGCTTGCCTCTTTTCTTCTCCAAAACATCAATGTTGTGTTCAAAATTCCCCTTATTTCGGATGTAATCTAACTGCCGCCTTCTTTCACTGGAGTTCTTTGGCAAACTACATGCCTTTGCTACATCTACTTGATCACTGTGCTTGCGCAACAAGTGTCTGGACATTTTCTGAACAACTTGTCCACAGTAAAAGCAGCGATGTTTCTTGTTGTATTTCCTTGATCCATCCTCCCCTTTTAAAACTGGGTTAACATAAACACATAGCTCTTCTTCAAAGGGCAGTGGAACACTTGAATCCTTATTAGTATGTGTTTGCACCACTGTTTCCTCATTCTCATCAGCTATTGTTACAAAGTTCTGTCTAATGCTTTTGCTGGACCCAGAGCTGCTCTGGTTTGACGTCTTACTTCTTCTCTGACTGGGTGCAAACCCTTTTCGACTGATGGACTTACTTCTGCTTTTGACATTGGATGTAACTTTGTTCTGTTCTTTATCTTTTATGGATGACTCTAAGCTGCAGTTGCTGTCTGTGCTGGACTCACTTGGTTGTGGAATACACTCATCTCCAAAGCTTGTACTCTCTCTGGACCCACTGTTGTTGTGGCTTGCATTCTTACTGCTCTGACTGGTGGACTTACTTCTGCTTTTAACAGCAGATGTACTTTTTTTCTTGGCTTTAGCCTTCATAGATAATTCCAAGCCGTCACTGTCTGTGGTTTCCTCACTGGGGTTGGGAATATAGTCATCTTCACTGTCAAAACTTGAGTCATCTGATCCAATAAGTGTCTTTTGAAGAAGAAAAAATCAAATCAAATTAACACAACCTCTGAATTTCTGTCTCCAATTGAAAAACTGACACTTTTCAATATTTAATAGCACAGATCTAATGCATGGTCTATAAGCAGGGTCTAGGCAGTAAACCTGGTGTTGAATTCAGTAATGTGACATTTCAAGGATTATGAACAAAGGGACTCACAGGACAGCAGCGGTCTCTCCTTGGCCTTTTGGCCCCCATTTCACTCTTGGGAGAATTGCACTCTGTGCTGTCATCAGTTGAATCGTAGAGACTATTGGAAAAATCTGGTACTCTATCCTTCATCTGCAAAAAATTAGTTTTGTCAAGGTTATCCAAATTTTTTAAATTAAAAGTTAAAGACGTGAGGGAGAATGTGACTTCAACTATCTTATGTTATTCAGATATTCAGATGCCTACCAGAATACTATTGGTCCTTTTCAGCATTGGCACGAAATATGATTGCTCACTGGAATGAGCTTTTAGAGAATCAGGATCGTCAGTTTCATCAACTAAAGTTGAATCTGAATGGTACTGGGGTCCTGAAGAATCTGATTCACTATCCAGCTGGTGATAAATGTATGTCAATGTATTGTTATCCACTTTTCTTGACATCGTTTGGAAAAGATAAAAAGTGAAACACTTATGAATCATGTAATGGCATTCACAGTATCTATGTAAATGCATGTTTACTTTCCTTACCTTTTCTGGAGCAACTTCCATGGAATCATCACTGTCAGAATAATCCACTAGGGAAGTTACTTGGGAAGTAAACACCTGAACATACAGAAAATAATCAATTTGTGAGCAAGCATGACTTGACCCTTGTTACATTTGACCTGCTCAGGAAGCTTGACAGGCTTTTTCTCAATTAAGTAAAATCAATTTTAGATTGATTCAAACGGGAGGGCCCCATTAGGCAAGACTATAAAAGAGTGTAACACTGTCCTCCTGACATGGAACTTTGAAAAAAGATATTTCAG